>NW_027532420.1:1219324-1254134 GCF_008692635.1 Crocuta crocuta | reverse complement strand
AATGTAAGAAAAACTGAAAATAGCTGTTTCTCTTTCACCTTCCCCCAGCAAGGTAAATCCTACATTTAAAAAAAAAAAAAGTTTACTTTTCTCCTGACTGTTCCTCTACCTACTCATCCTATCTTTATTAAGGCTCCTCTTTTGATGAGATGCTACCAAAATACAACAACAAAACTTTTTCTAATTGGTTTCTTTCTTTTGCGTCAATAATTCAGCCATTAAGAGTTGAAAGAATACTAGTTTGCATTCCATTAAACCAAAGATAGAGGAGCTGGACACTGAATTTTAGGTGTATTAGTTCTGGTGACTATCACCGAGACTTGTGTAGTATGTACATTTTAATGGAATAGTTCTCAAATCAGCAAAGGAGCATTAAAACAGGAGTTTCGCTAAAATATTTTAGATACTTTATCGTAATGTAGTTTAAGCACATATCGTTCCTACGACTCCTCAAGCATTATTCGAATATTAGGTTTCCCTGAGAAGCTCATTCCCATTCAAGTCAAACCCAGAGCAATCTCACCCCACCTTATTTACAATGCCTGGTGGTACGCTTAAAGGTTCTATTGTTGATGGAGTCCCCAAGATGAGCCATTTGCCTGAGGAAGTTATTTATTGCCTGGAGGCCAAAGGCCCTTAGAGCACTTGACCCAGAAAACAGCAGTGTTCTCTCTGTCTCTCTATTTTTACGACATAAAAATACGAATTTTAATAATCAAGTAACAATATCAGCTGTATGACTATGATCTATTTCCTACTACCCTCAATATTTTATATATCCCTTTAAAAAAAGAACTGCTTGGTTATTTTTTTTCTATAAAATTGGAAGATTTAACATTAAAGATTTAATGCTAATGACCTAGCATGGAATATACAATTTTAGTTTGCAATTTAGAACCCCTTCCCCAAAGGGAAATTTTACTTATTAATTTTGGCTAGTGTACACAGGAATATAAAGAATGGGTGACTGGGAAAGTTTTAACCTAATTAGAACTTGAATTTGCAAAATACTAACACTAAGAGGAGAAAGGAGGAAGAACACATAAGGAGGAAGAAGCAGCAAAAGATGATGAAGCAACTCCATGAATCTCCTGGCTGCTACACATCTTTAGATAAATAAATTACTGATTAGACTACGCTAGCCATACTTGGCAAAATGTTCAACATTAAGAAGACATTTTCTAGAGAACAGAAGGGAATACTGTCCCTGTGGAAATGATTAACGATGTTGTTTTGTAGCTGTTAATAAAAATAACGATTTTGATATACAACTTCCACATTATGAATTAGAACATCTGCAAATACATGGGATGTGATCCCTGCAGGGATGACACAGAACATACTCTGCTGGTCAGCATACACATGTGACTGTTGTTTAGATCATGTATATTTTCCACACATTTAAAATATGTAGAATCCATGGCTTTTTCACAATGAAATATAAAGCAAAACTAGGTTGTGACTCCTTAGTTTTAAGTTAACAATCTTGAATGAAAATCTACTTCAAAATAGTCGGCATTTTGACTTATGTGTCAGCTGTACTGAAGCAGCAGAACAATAACCACAAAGGAATGAGACAAAACGAGAGGCAGAAAAAACTCTAACACAAGAGAACTGAGCTTAGATGGCAAAGCCTATCAGAGGGATCAAAAGTAAAACTGGGGACACACCTGTATCAGAATAAAATCCCATGCAAAGAAAACAAGTTCGAGGAAGAGTGACTCAGAAAGCAAAAGAGGAAACTGAGAAGCACTGGCAGTTTGCTTCAAGAAGGTGCAGACAGCCATGTTTCCATGACAGGTGCTCAAGAGCAGCTCACCGTCCTTGCTTCCACGGATTCTTTTTTTAACATTTATTTATTTTTGAGAGATAGAGTATGAGCGGGGGAGGGGCAGAGAGAGGAGACACAGAATCCGAAGCAGGCTCCAGGCTCTGAGCTGTCAGCCCAGAACCCAATGTGGGGCTTGAACTCATGAACCATGAGATCATGACCTAAGCTGAAGTCCGATGCTGAACCAACTGAGCCATTCAGATGCCACTGCTTCTACCGATTTTAAACACAGATGTGGTAAAAGTAGAGTAAGAAGCTAGATTAAAACTCTAATTAGAGGTCTTTTTTTTTTTTACCATCAATCAATAAATGGACATTTATTGACCACTCTATCCAAAATACCCTTTTTTTCCTCAAGTGCACATGAAGCATTCACCAAGACAGACCATATCCTACATGATAAAGTAAATATTAACAAATTTAAAAGAAATGAAATCATTTAACTTATGTCCCCTGACTATGACATATTGGTTTCTAGCTTAGAAATCAATAACAGAGGGGCACTTGGTTGGCTCAGTTGATTAAGCATCTAATGCAGCTTAGGTCATTATCTCACAGTTGTGAGACTGAGCCCCATGTTGAGCTCTGTGCTGACAGTGTGGAGCCTGCTTGAGATTCTCTCTCTCTCTGTCCCTTCCCAACTCGTGTATGCACTCTCTCTCTCTCAAACTAATAAATAAACTTAAGAAAAATAGAAACCAATAACAGAAAGATCGCTGTAAAGTTTCCAAATACATAGAAATTAAACTACATATTCCTAATCATAACATATGGGTAAAGGAGGGCATTTCAAGAGAAATTAGAAAATATTTTGAAATGAACAAAAATGAATATCAAAACTGGTCTAAAATATCAATATCAAATGCTGGTCTAAAATCAATAATCTATGTTTCCAGCTTATAAAATCAGAAAAAAAGAACAAAATAAACTTGAAACATGCAGAACTATGGAAAAAATAAAGAACAGAAATCAATGAAGTAGAAAAGGGAAGACAAATAGAGAAAATTTGTAAAAAAAAAAAAACAAACAAACCACAAGGTAGGTAGTTCTTTAAAAAGATTTTAAAAATTGATAAACCTCTAGCTAGACTAGAGGTTTAAAAGACAGAAGACATATAAAGACAGAAGACAAACTATCAGCATGAAGAATGAAAAGGTGGTATCTCTATGGACCCTGCAGATAATAATTATAATAAGAAATACTACAAATAACCCCACATGCATAAATTTGACAACGTGGATAAAATGGAGCTATTCTTCAAAAATCACAAACTCCAAAACTCACCTGACTATGCAACAGAGAATTTGAATAACTTTTAGCGATTAAAAGAATTGAATTCATTGTTAAATCCTTCTGAAAAAGAAATCTCCATGTCCAGATGGTTTTACTGGTGAATTGTACCAAACAGTTAAAAGAGAAGTAACACCAATTCCCACATCTCTTTCAGGATATAGAAGGGGAGAAAATACTTTACAACTCTTCTTTAACTTCCTTAACTTAATAAAGGGCTTCCTTAGTGATAAAAATGCTATAGCTAACCTCAGAATTAATGGTAAAAGACTCAAAACTTTCTAAGATCCAGAACAAAGGAAGAATGTGTGTTTTCATCACTCATATTCATCCTCATACTGGAAGTCCTAGCCAGAGTAATAAAACAACAAATCAAGGCATTCAGATTGGAAAGGAAGAAATAAAACTATTTCTACTTGCAGGTGACATGACTGTCTACATGTAGATTGCCAAGGACTCCACAAAATTGCTCCTATCAAGGTCACAGGATACAAGGTCAATGCACAAAAATCAATTGTATTTCTCTATAGTACCAACAATGAACAATTGGAAACCAACATTAAATATATATATATGCATATATATATATATTTTTTTTTTTTACAATGGCATCAGTCAAATGAAATATTTAAGTATCTCATCATTCCTCACAACCACACCTGCAGGGACAAGCCATTATCCCCATTTTATAAATGAGGAAACTGAGCCAAAAGGTGACTGACTCACCTTAGATTACCCAGATGAAAAGTAGCCACTTGGAAGTCAATTCGAGCCCACTTAATTTCAAAACTTCCTCGTATGCTCTTAATAGAGAGTAATGCTAAGAAAGGTGGTCTGTTGGCTGTCTCATAACTTGTGCTGAACCTCACGTAACAGTGAAGTTAAATAAGAGGGCTTTTGGAAAACAGACTGACTACTTTTTAACAATGCGTTTAATTTTTCTGACAATAATTAGAGCACCATTTACATGATTTGGATGTGCTATGTAACCTGCACTGAGGGTTTCATTTTCTTGCACATTTTTGGCATTATACACACATGAGCCAGGTACCTGAGTTCCCAATTTTTATTACCATTTAAAAAACGTACAAAAAACCATATGTGGTTGAAGACATTTTCTGAAATACTGAAAAGATAAATTTTAACTGACCAAGTTCTCAAAAATCCTATTTAGTGTATCAGTCAGAATGACTGCTACACCTACCTGCTTATCTAGGTCTCTGTCTTCTCAGGGACAAATTTAAGGCAAGAATCCACAACTGCAAAAGACTTAGCATGGTTCTGCCGCCTGGCATTTGAAAATGTCTTGGATTTCTGTGTATACATTTCTTTTTTTTTTTTTTTTTTCTAGGAGAGAGAGAGCGTGAGCAGGGGAGGGTCAGAGAGAGAGGGAGACACAGACTCTGAAATAGGCTCCAGGCTCTGAGCTGGCAGTCAGCACAGAGCCCGACGCGGGGCTCGAACCCACGAACCGCGAGATCATGACCTAAGTGAAAGTCAGACGCTTAACCGACTAAGCCACCCAGGCGCCCCGGTCTATACATTTCTTAAATAGGAAATACAATAAAGTGACTGAAAGGGATAGAAGTCAGGGTTCTCCAGAGAAACAGAATTAAGGAAATGGCTCACATGGTTGTGAGGGCTTGGCAAAACTGAACAGCATGGGGCAGAATGGTAACCTGGAAACTCAGGAAAGAGTTTATGTTGCAGTATTGAGGCAGAGTTTCTTCTACTCCAGGAAAGCTGTTTTTGTTCCCAAGACTTTCAACTGATTGGATGAGGCCCACCCAAATTATATAGGCATTTTCCTGACTAAAGTCATCAGAACTGTAGATATTTAGCCCATGGGCAAAATGCCTTCATAGCAACACCTAGATTCATGTTTGATTCAATCGCTGGATATTGTAGCCTGTTGAAGTTGGCACATAAAAGTAGCCATCACACTGATAAAGCACAGTGTTTCTTAAAGTTCATGTTAAGACATTCCTAGGAGGGGTTGGTGAGTCACCAGGTAAGAACTGACAGCTATCAATGACAACTTTTGGGGGGGGGGGTAAATATCTTTCCTAATACATGAATGTACTCTACTTTCTTCTTTAAGATTATTTTACCCTCACACCAATTTGACCTCCATCCTCTTTTCATACCAGGCCTATATCCTCATAAAGATTCATGCAGCTAACTTCTATTTTCTTTTCTTCTTTTTTTTTTTTTTTTAGCTAACTTCTATTTTCTAGACAGATCCAGTAAGATTTTCCTGACATTCTATGTAGAAAAACTAAGATGACAGTTGATGACACCCTCTGTGTGAAATAAAATTGCCACTGTCCAATGTTCACTGTATTAGAACTTGTTAATATTCCTCTAATTATGGTAGGATTATTAGTTAAAGTCAAAGTTGTTTAAAAAGAGACAGAGAGAGAGAGAGATCTTTTAACACTGAAATAGTCTTCAATGAAAAGCTCCATGTGTGAAATGTAATATTCCATCTCCTCTATGGGGAGCAAGAAGAAGCCTACAAGCCCCCATTTGTTTTTATGGGGAGGCACAAGTGAGCGAGGCGAAAGGGAGGGAGAGAGTGAGAGAGAGAGAGAGAGTGAGAGAGAGAGAAGAGAGAGAGTAGCCAGTTTAGCCGGTTCTCCATTTTTTCACAAGGCAGGGCTCAAGCCCACCGGAAGAGGGGTTCATGCTCAGCCGATGTGGGATTCAAACTCAGAAACTGTGAGATCAGGACCTGACCCGAAGTCAGATGCCTAATGACTGAGTCACCCTGGCATCCCACCCATTTTTTTAAAAGTATGAAATTTTCTATACTGTGTTTCTGGTGCTCTTCTTGAAGTGTTAATTGGCCAAACACTGATACTGTTGACATAATGGCCATTTGCCACAGGACATCTGGAAATAAAGAATTCTCAGCAAATACTTTATTTCCTTCCCAAGCTTTTCTTTGTATACTTTTACCTTTAACTTTGCACTCATGGAAAGAGCACCAACTCCACTGATGAAGCAAATATTGCTACCTGGTATTAGTGCTTCTTTATGTGCCTTTAGACAACTGATTCAGGCTTAGTGAAAAGCATTTAGAACCTCAGGAGACTAAGGCAATAGCCAAGAAACCCTTGGCAAATTGTAAATCTTAAATGCAGAATGATAAATTGGTCCTTTCTTCACTTTGACCTGGTGGATGAGAATAACGTGTCCTTATAGTTATTTACTCCAGTGCAATGCTAAATAGTTCTCTTGCTGACCTTGGCTTAGAGGTTTTCCAAATATGTGCCCTTTAGCCCCTCATCTTGATCCATTTTTTTAAGTCAAACAGATAGTTGGAATACTTAGGCTTTTCTTCTAAATATTTTCCTCCACTGTCTAACTTTTTACTGTTTGTTGTGGTTGTTTGTTGGGTGTGTATGTGTGTGTGTGTGTGTGTGTGTGTGTGTGTGTATTTCCGGCATTCTCAGGGTCCTCGTGGGCTTCCAGTATGTGTTGGGCACAATCTCCCAGCTCCTACACAGCCTCTCAGTGCCCACTAGGGTAAGCCAATCCGAAATTGTCCTCAGGATCCACAGCTAACCACCCTGAAGGCACCTGATCTCGTCTGCTCTCAGAAACTAAGCAAGGCTGGGCCCGGTCAGTACTTGGATGGAAGAAATTGCCCTTGTCATCGCCAAGCAAAAAACTGTAATATTGTGATGTGATCATTCCAAAATTAATTATTGAGGTTTGCTTATTATATCTTATAGATCTGAACTAGAATTCTTCTTCTTCAATGATGTCCTCACACTTTCACTGGGGGGGCGGATTGAGAAGGAGATGAATTGTCTAACGTGCATATAATTTTGCAGAGGACATTTCCCTGTGGAGGGAAAATGAAAACAGAATTTGTAGTACCCTTCATCTGTGTTGGGCACTATAAATTAATATTCCTCATTTTCTTATTCTGCATATCAACTCTCATAGCTGGCATGACATGCCCCAAATCCCTTATATAAAATCCTCTGGCTAAACACGTCCCAGAATTGAGAAATCTCCAAGCATTTGTATCTGAGGTATCGCCCCTCCATCAACAACATTAATTCCTCAGTGAAATGCATGACCACCTCTACGGAGTGGGATAAGTAAAGGCTGTAAATAACCTCCTGTCACTTCTGGTCAGGTTTGCTGACAAATAAGGGAAAACAATTGTTTGCAATAGTTTTGGGTTTCAGAATTGTAAGTAAAGGATAGTACACCTGTATTAACCCAGTTTCAGAAGAAGGGACTTGGCATCTGCAGTGATTAATACAAACCAGACATAGGCAATTTACACTCAGACCTGTCGTGGGCAAGAATCACTTTGTGTTGTTGTTGTTGAAACCACATGAAGGAGTTATGCATATGCATTCTTTAGAAATAATTGGAGAATTTGGTTACCCAAGGCACGTTAATAATAAATGCTTTAAAGGTTATCTATTATTGAATCAGTACTTTTAACACTTTTGAACAGTTTTCCATTGTGATCACCAATCACACTATCACAGGGAAGGTTATTTTTTCATCTTTCTTAGAAGTTAACTTATATTCAATTTTTTTGAAGTTTATGTGCTTTCCTTAGCATGTAATTTCAATTAGCTCAAGGGGCTATCAAGAGATCACTTTGCCATAAAATGTTGGATGCTAGGTTAGATCCGAAGGACCCAGGAAGCTACTATTTTCATGGCGATCCATGTGGGCTGTTAAATAATTCTGGTCTATGTTCACATCTCTTTCCAGCCTACAAAGGCCTCACCTTTTCAAGCTTACAAGTGTGTGTAGGCTGTTAACAGGTATCAACTGGATACCACTGGCATGATGATGGTGCAGTTTTGCCTGGGCATGAAAAGCTGGCAGAAATAGCACAAATACTCGGTGATGCTATTCATCCAGAACTTTGACTAGGGTTTTTAGAAAAACATGATGCTATCCTGAATACCAGATGCTGCGTGCTAAAACTTTTGGACCAAGTAATCCTTTATTGGAAGGCCAAATATAGTCCCCATGTGTTGCAATCAGCCAGAATTTTCTACACTTACCATTCTACCCTTAGGTGAACTTCCCCTGATTATACCACAAACAAAGAAACAGAGTAATTCTAGTGGAATGCTTTAAACTGGAAACAAGTGACATTATTATTACTGTATTCAAAAAACCTTAGTTACAATTCATGCCATAAGTTCAAAGTCATGGTACTTTAAAAATCACTGCAATTATTACTTTGTTGCCATTCTCATTTAGTAAGAAAATGTGCTGTAAGATAATTCTTCATAGCAAAATTTTACACTACAGGCAAATTAATTAAAGATTTGGTGAGCACATTTTTAGTACCTACAGAAAATTGAAATGGCTATTAATATTATAATAATTGTAATAACTATTTTCCAGCCATATTTAGGTCTTCACCAACAAATTTTGGTCACTCAAATAATAAAGCTGTTAGGAATGTAGCATTGTGGCCAATATTCAGAAAGGTAGTGTCATTCTGTATTTTAGAAAGAGGCTAAGTGTATGGTACCTATTTTCCTTTCCTTTTTTTCATAGAAAGTTATAATTGGAAACTATGCAAAGGTAACCTAATACTGGATTTATCTAAGAGAACTGTTATAACCAAAAACAAAAATGTAGTCAATCATCTAGATTCCACTTTTGATTTCTTTTTGAGCCATTTGTAATATATTTATCATGTTGGCCTAAAGTTACAACCCTTTGGTATATTTAGCATAAAAATTCTCACCGTGCATTAGAAATAAAAGCAAATAATCCTCTACTTACATTAATGAATCACGCTTCTAAATGACATCATTCCTGCGATCCAGTGGAATTTTTTTTAATGTGCCAGCAAAATTACTTTAGTTACAAACCACTAGAAGCATTCTTGCATAAACAATGTAATAGTATCCTTACTACTCTTAGCAAAATTTCCCTTTGACTCCTCTTCTAATGACTGGACAAACTTCTATCTCTAGGGATTTTAAACAATGCCTAATATTCTCCAAAATGTCGTTTAGTATCTCTAACAATGTATCCATGGCCATTTAAGGACACTCAAATAAATATTTAAGTCTGTTTAGGAACTTCTCTAAGTAATAACAATTCCATTTATAATACCAAAAAATTAGAATTTAGTATTTCATTGGGTTTTGGATACATATGTCCTTCACACAGCTCATGTGGGTAGCTGAGACAGAAAAAAACATTATACTGCCCATTATGATACCTCCTCAGGCATATGAAATGAAATATGCCCAGAAAAGACACACAAATTGGAAAATAACAACATGATTTCCCCCGCCCCTCTGGCTGAGGATAAACTAAAAGCGAACTGAATCAAATAAAAACAGATTAACCATCCTTGCATTTCAGTAAGACATATACCAACTGGCCAGCCAAGAAAAGGGTGACAAGATGGACACAGAGTAAAATATCTTCCAACTAGTTTGAGATAAAGACTTGCTGCTGTTTATTAATTGTTTCCGTAAGTACAAGAACAAATGAGGACGATAAAAGAATAGATGGAAGATGATAGGGCACATAGAATGGAGGAGTTAGCTCCTTATTAATATTGTTACAGTGGTTTGTGACATGTTTACACATGTTATTCTGAAGTATGTGCAAATTCATAAAGTGACTTTGCCCTTTATTTTTGTTCTGATTCATTATTTACTGAAACAATAATCTCAGGACTTAAGGTATCAAAGCTCCGAGACCAGACTGTAGGAACAGATGAGCACCATGCCGTAGCAACAGTTCGGGAGTCACAGGCAGAATAGCTGCGTATTATCAGGGTTCTCCTGGGAAACAGAACCCATATGAGACGCACAGAGAGGTATGCACAGGAGGGGGTTGGCTGCAGAAACCTGCTCACACAGTTATAGAAGCTGAGAAGTCCCACCGTCTGCTGTCTGCAGGGAATCGGGGAAGCCAGCGCTATCATTCAGTCCAAGTCTGAAGGCCAGAGAACCAGGCATTGCTCTGCGCCAGGGCAGGAGAAGGACTCCCTGCATCAAGAAAAGAAAATGTGCCCACCCGCTGCCTTTTCATCGTACTGGGGTCCTCAGCAGATTGCATGATGTCCACCCACACTGGTGAGGGAAGCGCTTCTTTACTTAGCCTTCTGATTCGAATGGTAGTGTCTTCTGGAAACAGCCTCTCAGACACACCCAGAAATAATGTTTTACCAGTTGTTTGGGGGATCCCTTAGTCCAGTCCAGTTGACACATAAAATTAGTTGTCACAAATCGTAAGAAAAAAATTGGTTGGAAACTTTCCTATTTCAAAGACGGTTGGGGCGCCTGGGTGCCTTAGTCGGTTAAGCGTCCAACTTCGGCTCAGGTCATGATCTCGCAGTTTGTGAGTTCAAGCCCTACGTCAGGCTCTGTGCTGACATCTCAGAGCTGGGAGCCTGCTTCGGATCTGGTGTCTCAGTCTCTCTTTGCACCTCCCCTGCTTATGCTCTGTCTCTGTCTCCCTCTCAAAATAAATAAACATTAATAAAAAAATTTTTAAACAAAAAATGCATACTGTTGACTGCATTAAAAAAAAAAAAAAAAAGGAAAGACTTCACTATCATAGAGAAGACGTTTGCAGAAGCTCCAGCATATTATTTGGGTATTTACGCCTTGGTAAATTTACATGGACCCAGTATCTTGTCCTCAGGTTTGCAGGTGAGAATTTCATTACTTGAGTTACTTTGGTTTAACAAAAGGTGATTAGGCCTGGGAAACCCTATTTACACCATTCAAACAATCTTACTCAGAAGATACAGGAGCCAGAAGGTCAATCTGTTAATTTTCCAAAGGAAATTTACAAAGAGAGAATAGCTCTACTTGACCAATTATGTATCAGAATATCTTTTCCTTATTTGATGTTTCTCTACAGCCCTCAATTAATGTATCCAAATTCTCTGTCGTCATCAATTTACTTAAGTTTGAACAATATATTTTACTTCTTTATCAGTGGTTGAAACCTCTTGAAATGAATGAAATATTTTTGTTCATAGGATTCACCAGACCCAAATTACTCTTTTAAGCTTGACTGATTCCACTGCCTGGGGCATATTCTTCTTAAGTAAGATGTCTGACACAGTAGTCTATGTTTAATTTAAATGATTTTGATGTTGGGCCTCTCCTGCAGTTTAATTCAAATGAATTAAATATATGTTTGCTGCAATTCCACTGTGCACAGCAAATGAATATAATCCGGTGTGTCATTCTTGAACGTGACAGAGTGGAAAGAACAATGAGCTTTGAGTCGGAACCACTGAATTTCTAGACTGTTTCTGCCCCTCAGTGTCTGTCAGATATTGAGCAATTAAATCACCTTCTAAGTTTGTTTCTTCAGCTTTGCATTGGAGGTCCCACATGACACATCCTGCAGACTTGTTTTAAGGATCAAGTCATATGAGACAATTGTATACAAATGGTTTCTAAAATATAGTTTTTGTGTGAGTGAAAGATACTGTAATAAAAGACACAGGAAGAGCTTGATCTGATCCCTATCTTAGGGACTCCGGCCCTCTCCCAGAGTCAGCTTTTTCTCAGTGCTCTGAGCCCCTCCTGGAAATAGTAACAGGAGACAGAATCTGCCACAGATAACATACAGCCAGTGCTCCTCAGTGGGAAATCATTTCAGCAAAACGTTAAGACCAGGAAATTAGAGGTTCTCTCCTAAAAATAAAATAGGGAGAATGGGAAAATAGGAAATAAGTTCAATTTCCTTAATAATAAATTATGAGCTCCGTAATAGTTTTCTATGGATGCCATTATAGAAGACCATAGGCCAGGTGGCTTACAAAACAAGAAATGTGTTTTCTCACAGATCCGGAGGCTGGAAGTCCAAGACCAAGGCGATGGCAGGTTCAGCCTCTCTTGAGGCCTCTCTCCTCATCTTATAGATGGCCATCCTCTCATTTTGTCCTCACGTGACCCTTTCTCTTGCGCATGTGCAACTCTACTGTCTCTGCCTCTCCTCAGAAGGACATCTGTCATATGGAGTTAGACCAGTTCATTTAAATGTAATTATCTCTATAAAGGCCCTAACTTCAAATACAGTCACACTGGAAATTAGACCCTCAACATATGAATTGGGAAGCGGGGCACAATTCCACTCATAACAGGCACCAGTATACCAACACAGTGGCAATGGGCACAAAGAGAAGTAATATTTGAAAGAAATTTTTCAGATAGAATTAACAGCATTAGATGATCAACTGAGTTTCGGAAGTGGGAAGAAGGAAAAAGAGTTAAAAAGGCTATCTTGGCATTTGGTGTATGCAGGCATTTTGCTATAATGCATCTTTGTATGAACATAAAAGACATAGCCCCATAGCCCCCAGCATAAAACTGTAGTCTTTTTAGAATGTGTTGAACTTAAGGGTCCATTGAGCTAATATAAACTGTTATATATGTAGGATCTTATATATATGAAGCCAGTGGTAACCACAAATCAAAAACCTATACTAGATACACAAAAATAAAGAGAAAAGAATCTAAGCATCACACCAAAGAAAGCCATCAAACCACAAGAGCAGAGAGGAAGAAAAGAAGGCAGGAACAGAGAAGAACTGCAAAAACAACCAGAAAACAATGAACAAAATGGCAGTAAGTATACACCTCTCAATAATTAATTTAAATGTAAACGCCTAAATGCTCCAATCAAAAGACTGAATGGATAAAAAACAAGACTCACCTATATGCTGTGTTTAAGAGACTGACTTCAGACCTAAAGATATATACTGAACGTGAAAGGATGGAAAAAGATATTCCATGCAAATGAAAGGGGAAAAAAAAACACACAGTAGCTAACTTAAAATAGACAAAATAGATTTTAAAACAAAGACTGTACCAAGTAACTAAGAAGGGTGTTAACGATAAAGGGATCAATCCAACAGACAATATAGAAAAGGTAAATATCTATACATCCAACACTGAAGCCCCTAAATACATAAAGCAAATATTAACAGACATAAAGGGAGAAATTGACTTTAATACAATAATAGTAGAAGACTTTAACACCCCCTTACATCAGTAATAGATCATTCAAGCAGATAATCAAAAAGGAAGCAATGGCTCTGAATGACACATTTGACAAGATGGACTTAACTGATGTACACAGAACATTTTTATCTAAAAAGAGCAGAATACACATTCTTTTCAAGTGCACATGAAACATTCTTCAGGATAGATTCCATGTTAGGCCACAAAAAAGTCTCAATAAACTTGTAAGATTGAAATCATATCAAGATCTTTTCTGACCACAATGGTATGATACTGGAAATCAAATACAAAACAAGCAAACAAACAAAACAAAACAAAACAAAAAACTAGAAAAAGGCAAACACATGGAAGCTAAACAACATGCTACTAAACAACAAATGGGTCAATGAAGAAATCAAAGAGGAAGTAAAAAAATAATTGGAGACAAACGAAAAGGAAAACACAAACTCCAAAACCTTTAGGATATAGCAAGAAAAATTTCAAATAAACAATCTAACGTTACACGGAAAAGAAATAGAAAAAGAAGAACAAACATAAAGTTAGTAGAATAAAGGAAGAAATAATAGATTAGAACAAAAATAAATAAAATAGAGACTAAGAAAACAATAGACAAGATCAAAATGAAATCAAGAGCTGGTTCTTTCAATAGAAAAAAAAAATGGATAAAACTAGCCAGACCCATAAAAAAAGAGAGAGAGAACACTCATATAAATAAAATAAGAAATGAAGGAGAAGTAACAACTGACACCACAGAAATACAAACGATTATAAGAGAATATTATGAAAAATTATATGCTAAAAAACTGGATAATCTAGCAGAAATGGATAAATTCCTTGAGGCATACAATCTTCCAAAACTGAATTAGGAAGAAAAAGAGAATTCCAACAGACTGATTATTAGTAATGAAATTGAATCAGTAATTTAAAGACCACCAACAAACAAAAGTCCAGGACCAGATGGCTTTACAGGTGAACTCTATCAAACATTTAAAGAAACATTTAAAGAATCAATAATATCTATTTTCTCAAACTGCTTCAAGAGGCAGAAGAGGGAGGAAAACTTCCAAATACATTCTATGAGGTCACTATTACCCTGATACCAAAGGTAGACAAAGATGCTAAAAAACAAGAAAACTACAGGACCTGATGAACATAGATGCAAAAATCCTCAATGAAATATTAGCAAACTGAAGTCAACAATATATTTAAAGAATAATTCAACATGGTCAAGTTGGATTTAAGCCAGAGATGCAAGGGTGGATCAATATTCACAAATCAATGTGAAACATTGTGTTAAGAAGAAAAGGATGAAAACCACATGATCATCTCAATAGATGCAGAAAAAGCACTTGACAAAGTACAACATCCATTCATGATGAAAACTCAACAAAGTGTGTTTAGAGGGAATATAACTCAACATAATAATAAAGACCATATATGAAAGACCCCCAGCTAACTTCATACTCAATGCAGAAAAACTGAAAGTGTTTCCTCTAAGGCAAAGATGTCCACTGTCACCAATTTTATTCAACATATTACTGAAAGTCCTAGCCACCGCAATGAAACAAAAGAAATAAATGGCATCCAAATTGGTAAAGAAGAAGTTAAACTGTCACTATTTGCAGATGATGTGATAGAATATACAGAAAACACTAAAGACACTACCAAAAAACTATTAGAATTAATAAATGAATTCAGTAAAGTTGTAGGATACAAGATTAACATATGGAAATCTATTGCATTTCTGTATACTAAAAATGAAGTGGCAGAAACAGAAATAAAGAAAAAAAATCCCAATAATAATTGCACTAAAAAGAATTAAAACACCTAGGAAAATTCAACCAAGGAAGAGAAAGACCTATACTCCAAAAACTACTAAACATTAATGAAAGGCCTGAAGATGACACAAATGGATATACCATACTCATGGACTGGAAGAATTAATATTGTTAAATATTGTCCATACTACTCAAAGCATTCTACAAATTCAATGTAGTCCCTATCAAAATACTAACAGCATTTTTCACAGAACCAGAACAAGTAATACATAGAAGGCCTCAGATAGCCAAAGCAATCTTGAGAAAAAAGAACAAAGCTGGAGGTATCACAATCCCAGGTTTCAAGATATACTATAAGCAGCAGTAATTAAAACATTGTTTTCTAATCAAAAGTGGCACATAAATAGGCATATAGATCAAATAGAGCAGGTTAGAAACCCCATAAATAAACCTATGCTTATAGAGCCAAGTAATATATGACATAGGAAGGAAAAAATACAATGAGAAAAAGAGACTCTTGAACAAGTGGTGTTGGGAAAAGTGGACAGCTGGATGCAAAAGAACGAAACTAGACCACTTTCTCACACCATCTACAAAAATAAACTCAAATTGAATTAAAGACCTAAATGTAAGACTGAAACCATAAAAATCCTAACAAACAAACAAAATCCAAAAAGTAAAAACCCCACAAAAACAAACAAACAAACAAAAAACAGGCAGTAATCTCTTAGACATCAGCCNAGAGAAAAAAAAAAAAAAAAAAAAAAAAAAAAACACAGAAAAAAAACAAAAAACAAAAAACTACCCAAGCTACACCAAAATAAAAAGTTTCTACACATCAAAGGAAACCATCAAGAACACAAAAAGGCCATCTACTAAATAGGAGAAGATATTTGCAATGATGTATCTGATGAGATTAAAATAAAAATATATAAAGAATTAATAGAGTGCAATACCCCCCCAAAAAAGCAGCAGAGGACCTGAACCTGAACAGACATTTTTCCAAAAGACACATACAAATGGCCAACAGACATATGAAAAAAGCCTCAACATCACTCACCGTCTGAAAATGTAAATTAAAACCACAGTGAGATATCACCTCGCACAGTCCAAATGGACAGTATCAAAAAGACAGGAAACAAAAAGTGTTGGCAGTGATGTGGAGAAAAGGGAACCCTCTTGCACTGTTGGCAGGAAGGAGAATTGGTACAACTACTGTGCAAAACAGTATGGAGGTTCCTCAAAAAATGAAAAATAGAATTCAGTCTGTCCCAGTAATTCCACTACTGGGTATTTACCCAAAGAAACAGTAATTCAGAAAGATACATGCACCCCTACATTTACAGCAGCATTATTTATAACAGCCAAAATATGGAAGCCACCCAAGTGTCCATCAATACATGAATGCATAAAGATGTGAGTGCATGCACACATACACTCTCACACACACGCGCACACGCACGTGCGCACGCACGCACACACACACACACAGGAATATTACTCAGCCATAAAAAAGTGTCAGATCTTGTCATTTGAGACAACATGGATGGACCAAGAAGGTATGATGTTAAGTGAAATAAGTCAGACAAATACCATATGATTTCACTTACATGTGGAATCTAAAATACAAAACAAATGAACAACTAAAACAGACTCTTAGATACAGAGAACAAACTGGTGGTTGCCAGATGGGACAGGGGTGGGGTGGGAAGAGCCAAATACTTGGAGGGGATTAAGAGGCATAAACTTCCAGTTATAAAATATGTAAGTAAAGGAAATGAAAAGTACAGCATAGGGAACATAGCCAATAATGCTGTAATAACATTGGTGACAGATGGTAACTACACTTAACGGTGGTGAGCAAAGCATAATGTATAAAATTGCCGAATCACTGGGGCGCCTGGGTGGCTTAGTCGGTTAAGCGTCCGACTTTCGCTTAGGTCATGATCTCGCAGTTCGTGGTTTCGAGCCCCACGTCGGGCTCTGTGCTGACTGTCAGCTCAGAGCCTGGAGCCTGTTTCAGAGTCTGTATCTCCCTCTCTCTCTGACCCTCCCCTGCTCACACTGTCTCTCTCTCTCTCTCCTAGAAATAAATAAAAATATTTAAAAAAAAATTGCCGAATCACTAATGTACACCTGAAATTCATATAAGATTGTATGTCAAAAATACTTGCATCATATATTTTTTAAAAAGACAGAACCCTTGCATTCAAAGAACAAATGTTAATTTTCGAGTAGCAAAATGAATGCTTATATTTGAGAATGCCCTAAATTACTTAGCTTCATACCTAAGCCTCAAAAACATACATAATCAATGATTTATCTTTAAGGGAATATAGGCAATGGGATTTGTCAGACCTGACTTTATATTGTGAATTTATAATTCACTGGGCTTGTCATCTTGGAGTTACTATTTCTGAACCTCCATTTCTTTATCAGCAATACATGACTAACAAATATCCATGTTACATGACTGATATAAGATTAAAATGAACGGTTGTATATAAGGTGGATAGCACATTGCCAGATCTGCAATAGGCTTTCAATAAATATTTGTAAAAAAATTTTAGGTAACTTCCAACAACTAAAAGTCATGTTTGATTCTTCCTGGTGGGAGGAGACAGGAAAGGTAAAATGACAAGTGAGTCCAAAAACTAGGGGAAAAAAGGTCAGTGGGAATCAAAAGTTGCACAAGTGGAAAATATTCCTGAAGATAGCATGGTGATAGGTATGCAATTTACAAACATTTAAGTATGCTTAGGAACCTTTTTGAAAGAAATCTATAGGACTCTGAAAGTCCATGGCCCATGAATTTGGATCCAATGGCCACTTGTGGATGACAAATGTAGAAATCAGATGTCTGCCACTTCTCCTGGCAAGTTTGATTAAGTAATTTGCTTAAATTCTTAGAGCCTCGACTGAAATAACATTGGTATTACTGCTGTGCCTTCAGCGTTAAGCTAAAGTGGAAACAAGGTAAAGCATAAGAAGTTTACCATGAGGGGCGCCTGGGTGGCTTAGTCGGTTAAGCGTCCGACTTTCGCTTAGGTCATGATCTCGCGGTTCGTGGGTTCGAGCCCCGCGTCGGGCTCTGTGCTGGCTGCCGGCTCAGAGCCTGGAGGCTGTTTCAGAGTCTGTGTCTCCCTCTCTCTCTGACCCTCCCCTGCTTATGCTGTCTCTCTCCCTCTCCTAGAAATAAATTAAAAAAAAAAAAAAGTTTACCATGAAAGGACTGGCTCTCTCCTGCTACCATATTGTAAGCAACAGAAGCTATCAAAAGAAAGAGCTGTGAAAATGTGAAATTACAATAGTAGTATTGGTAGAATAACGGTAGTATTCTTCTAGGAAGATGACTAAGTTATTTTTCTAATCCTTTTTTAAATTTTTTTTTCTGAAAGAGAGAGACAGCGTGAGCAGGGGAGGGTCAGAGAGAGAGAGGGAGACACGGAATCTGAAACAGGCTCCAGGCTCTGAGCAGTCAGCACAAAGCCTGATGCGGGGCTCGAACCCATAAACCATGAGATCATGACCTGAGCCAAAGTCCTACGCTTAACTGACTGAGCCCCTCAGGCACCCATCTAAGTCCTTTTATTAATGTTTATTTATTTATTTATTTTTTGAGAGAGAGAGAGAGAGAGAGAGAGAGAGTGCAAGCAGGGGAGGGGCAGACAGAGAGAGACACAGAATCTTAAGCAGGGTGTAGGCTCCAAGCTGTCAGTCAGCACAGAGCCCAATGCAGGGCTCAGACTTACGAACCATGAGATCATGACCTGAGCCGAAGTTGGACATTTAACCGACCAGGCCACCCAGGCGCCCCTCAAGTTATTTTGCTATACTCCAGTTCCTAAAGAAGTGGCCTTAGGGACCTATACCCTGCATGCCATATGTGATATCTCCAAAATCCATATGTTCTTCAGTTATCAAATAGAAAAAAATCCTAGGGGCGCCTGGGTGGCTTAGTCGGTTAAGCGTCCGACTTTCGCTTAGGTCATGATCTCGCGGTTCGTGGGTTCGAGCCCCGCGTCGGGCTCTGTGCTGACTGCCAGCTCAGAGCCTGGAGCCTGTTTCAGTCTGTGACTCCCTCCCTCTCTGACCCTCCCCTGCTCACGCTGTCTCTCTCTCTCTCTCTCTCTCTCTCTCTCTCTCTCCTAGAAATAAATAAAACATTAAAAAAAAGAAAAGAAAAAGAAAAAAAATCCTAAATTAGTAGGAATTTTAAATTAGTAGGAGAATTTTCTATCATGCTTCATGATATTTTTTTTTACTAGAGCATACCACCTAATAATACTGGTTACATGAAATTTGAGATAGGTGTTCTTATCTTCTCATAGGAAAATAAAACCCATAACTGTTTCCTAGGGGAAGATTATTGATAAATAAAGGAGCACAGCCGATGCTGCTCCTCGGTAACATCAAGAAAATCTCCGAACATTCCATGATAGCAAGAGATGGAGAAGAATAGACGACAGGAACAAATCTGGAGTACCGCCTAGAGAGAACTAGTGAATGCATTTGAGATGGGGTTCCACTCACATCTATGTACACAGAAGTTAATCTCCAGCAAACAAGTCAGGGCCTTTCAAGGAGCTAAAGAAGATAGAGACGGGAGATTCAAGAGACTGACAGTGCTGAGAAGTCATAGGAAAATAAAAAAAGTCTTGTCACTTGTTTCCTATTATATAATTTACTCAAAGCAAAATAATTTATATTTTGGATGGAAGGATTCTCCGGGGACCCAATCAATGCTCTGAACGGCATAGCCCTGCAAAACTTGACAATAACGAAGGCTATTATTTAAAAGCTGGTGGCTTTTCAAATTAAGGGATCTAAAGGGAAGCACTTCGAAACTGTCTATGGGAAGAGCCATAAGATTAAAAGGCTATAAGCTATTAGACACCTTCTAACAAGCAAAAGAGAAAGAGGAAGAGATAGCTGGCTGATCCCAAGGGAGATAGCAGGGCTAGAGGAAGCTTCCCGGTTGGGGTGCGGTTGGGGGGGTGAGGCGAGAAGAAGACTGCAGGGCAATGGGACCAGAAAGCAGGTTAGATCTATGCCAAAACCTCCCTACCTTGCCTCGCTCCGTCCAAAGCCCAAGCTGACGCATCCAAGTAAATTTTCTATCTGATCTGCCTGCTTTTCAACTCGAGATTATGTTTTGCTTACAACGTGTTACCAAATGTTATCTCTTCAATCAATCTAGAGGGCTTTATTTTTAAAGATTTGCTCAGTATTTTCCTCAGAGACACACGTCCAGACAGCCTGTTTCTCATTAGCTGTAATAAACAGGGCTGTGTTTATAGCACCACACCAGACTTAAAAGAATTCCCCCTTCCTAGCGAAACTGGTCAGGGAATTAGCAGGGCAGGCACATGAAGGAGGGAATTTCAGCACTCAGCTGTGACATAAGACAGAATATCGGTTCATTAATATAATGTCTAAAAAGCAAATTGCATAACTCTTTGTGACACAAAGATAGAGTTTTGTTTTGAACATAGTTTTAAGCAGTTCTAAACTATGAAAGGCCATTGATGTTGAATACACATAGTGACAATGAAATACCTAATACTGTTCAGCAAATATTGACTGCTCACAGTAGGCAATATAGAGAACACAAAGATGTGTAAAACAGTGCTAAATAGTTTACAATCTAGAGACTAATCCAATTCTTGTATAAATAGAACGCTTAGAAGTCACTCTCTTATACCACAGGAGTGCTTAGAAAGTAAAGATATCAGTTAATTCAGAACAAATCATGGGTGCCTGGGTGGCTCAGTCGGTTAAGCTTCCAGCTCAGGTCATGATCTCGCAGTTTGTGGGTTCGAGCCCCACGTCGGGCTCTGTGCTGATAGCTCAGAGCCTGGAGCCCGTCTTTGGATTCTAAGTCTCCCTGCCTTTCTGTCCCTCCCCTGCTCGTGCTATTTCTCTCTCTCTCAAAAAATAAATAAAACATAAAAAAATTAAAAAAAAACATAAATCATGGGGATTTATCAGTGGAAGTCACTACCATTATCAAAGGAAGTAAGTGAGAATATTTATAAGCATGTTGATAAGGAGAAAATGTACAAATACTTTTACCATTATAAAATATTTCTCAGATGTCTTGGCTAGCAAAAATCAGTAGTCAAAAGCAAGGATAAATCTACTCACACTTATCCAACCACACTGTATTATCTGACCTAATTTCCCTTCATGGAGGTAATTTCACTGTCATGATGGTCACAGTCTAGGAAGACCATAAAATGCAGCGAGGGTGAGAAATTTGGATGAAAAACAACGTGGATAATTTACATATAAGGAATTGGAATGTGGCATTTAATGAAGAGCCAGTAGCATATTACCTAGAATGGCATATGTAGATGTTGTTCTCTCCGGGTTTACACACAAGTGTTATTGTAATGTTCCTGTAACAGCAGTAGTAAACACAGAATATTAGAAATAGGTGTGCAATGTAGTTCCTTTAGGTAAAAAACATGTACAGAGCATTTTTAAAGTAATATATTTTTATTACTGACCGTTTAATACTAAGCAAAAGTGTAGCCCCAATTTTCAAGCAACAAACCTTCTGCTTCAGGTATAAACAGTGATATTAAACTAGTTCCAAAAGAGGACATTTATTCTAAAAGTATTACTTATTTTTCAAACAGCTCATTAATTGCTTAAGACTACAGGCTGTCCTTACAATACCCATATGACCTTTAACTTTATGGTTCTTATTACTACAGTGTAAATTTCATTTTAAATCAAATGCCTATTCTTTCTTCATAAAAGGATTTTTTAAAGGAATTTACATTGATATTGTTTTTTCTTGGTAACAAAAAGTTCAAAGTTCAAAACTGTATAATATATGACCTGTTTCTTGATGTCTCAATACATTTCTTTCTAAGATCTGAAACACATATGCTTTTTGAAAGGACTGCAAGACACATAATAGAAACCGCTATGGGCTGTGTGGTGTACAGGGAAAAGTTTCCATATATGGTGAATGGCATACTGTGCACTATGTTTTATAATCATTGACTTTTCTAACTATTGAGAAAAATAGTTTATGAATCTGCACTATTAACAGAATACTGACAGTTCCGTCTGAATACAGGTGGAGAAATCTGCAGAATATTTAGGCATCTGAGGGGGTGTAAGGAGAACAGAGGAATAAAGGTGAGAAAGGAAGATGAACAGAGATATTTTGTTCCATTAGAACAGCTACAAGAGAGTCAGCTCAGTGAACGTGAGATGCGATCATCTGGAAGTCATCCAGGATAAATCGCTCCGAGTACGGTGGTGGACAGTACCTGTTGGCTAAGGCTCAAGTTGCCACTGATTTGGAATGTAGCTTTTGAGGATAGCCACTAGAGGATGACAGGGTCCCACTGACATTGCAAAGACAAAGGTGCTTTGGAGAAGACACAGGCACACTCATTTTTTGAACTTTTGTTATGTGGAGTGCTTTGATCAAAAGATGGGGGGAAAAAATCCTTCACTAGAAGAAGGAAATGCTGAGGGAGTGATGGTACATACAGAGCTAGTCTGGCAACTATCACAGAGAGCAGTCTAAATAGATCCTAATTTAGTAGTTCATTATTTTCCCTGCACTTAACCAACAATACAGTCATTGTTTTACAGTAATTTATTGAGACTTATTCAAATGTACATCATATTCACCATCCACCTCAAACTGATTCAAAGCAAAACACAAAACTCTTACTTCCTTGAATTTTAGCAGAATGAGGTTTGGAAAAGCAGTATGTTTCTCAAAAGTTATTAGTAAGGAAAATGTAAAATGCTGAGAGAAGGAGGCTGTGGGGGCTCCTGGACCTAGAAAAAAGATGGAATGCCTGAAGAAAAGGTCTTTCTTCTTGGCAAAATAGGTTTTAGAAATTGCCTTGAAATTCATATAATTTAAATTCACCGCGATTTTAAAGCATACCATTTCAGTGGTTTATAGTATATCAAAATGCTGTGCAACTATCACCATTATTTAATTCCAGATAACTTCCATCATCTCAAAAAGAAACCACATACTCATTACCCATCATTCCCCATTCCCTCATCTCCTTAGCCCCTGGCAACTACTTTCTGTCTCTTTAGATTAGCCTATTCTGTGGAATTTGTCTATCTCTGGGTTTGCCTATTCTGGATGTTTCATACAAACAAAATCTAACAATATGTGACTTTTTGTGTCAGGCTTCCTTTACTTACCATAAGTAAAAGTTTTCACCTATAGTATATTGCAGCATAGAATGAAAAGTACTTCATTCTTTTTTTATGGCTAAATACATCCCCTTGTATAGATCTACTACATGTTTTTTATTCATTACTTGATGAACATTTGGGTTTTTTTTTTACCTTTTGGCTGCTGTGAATAGCGCTGCTATAAATATTCATATACAAGTACTTGTTTGGATAACTGTTTTCAATTCTCTTTTTTAAAAAAAGTTTACTTATTTATTTGGAGACAGAAAGAGTAACTGAGGGAGGAACAGAGAGAGGCAAGGAGAGAGAGAATCCCAAGCAGGCTCCATGCTCAACATGGCCTCCATCCCATGAACCCGTGAGATCATGACCTGAGCTGAAACCAAGAGTCAGACACTAAACTGAATGAGCCACCCAGGCGCCCCTATTTTCAATTCTCCAGTAATGACCTAGGCATGAAATGGCTGAGTTACATAGTAACTCTACATTTAACTCATTAAGGAATTGCCAAATGATTCCCCACAAATGTGGCACCATTTTATACTCCCACCAGCAAAGTATGAAGGTTTCAGTGTCTCCACATCCTTAACAACACTTATTTTCTGTTTCTGTTTATTTTTTTTTTTTATTATACCATCCTATTGGGTGTGAAATGATAGCACACTGTGGTTTTGATTTACTTTTTATTAGTGACTAATTATTCATGTATTGGTCTTTTGTAAAACTTCTTGGAAATGTCTGTTAAAGGGGCACCTGGGTGGCTCAGTTGGTTAAGTCTCTAACTTCGGCTCAGGTCATGATATTGCAGTCTGTGAGTTTGAGTTCCATGTCAGACTCTGTGCTGACAGCTCAGAGCTTGGAGTCTGCTTCTAATTCTGTGTTTCCCTCTCTCTCTACCCCTTCCCTGCTCACACTCTGTCTTTCTCTCTCTCTCTCTCAAAAATAAATAAACATTAAAAAAATTTTTTGAAATAAAATGTCTGTTCAAGTCCTTTGCTCATTTTTAACTGGAATGTTTATCTTTTTGTTGTTGAGTTGTAAGAGTTCTTTATATATTCTAGATACTAAACCCTTAGAATATATAAGATTTGTAAATATTTTTTCCCTTGTAAGGGCAGTAATTTCACTTTAATAGTCTTCTTTGATGTGCAAACATGTTTAATTTTATCTGATTTATTTATTTTTCCTTTTGATGCACATGCTTCTAATGTTATATTTATGTAACCAACGCCCACCCTAAAGTCATAAAGATTTATGATTGTGTTTTCTTCTATGAATTTTATAGTTTTGACTCCTACATTTAGGACTTCCAACCACTTTGTGCTAATTTTTATACATGGTGTGAGGTAGGGCCCAAATTCATTCTTTTATACATAGATATTCAATTGTTCCCACACCATTTGTTGAAAACACTATTTTTTCTCCCATTGAACAGTCTTGGCAGGTCACAAATTAATAGGCATAGATGCATGGGACCTTTTCTGGACTCTCAGTTATATCCCATTGACCTATATGTCTATCCTTATGTGAGTATCATGTTTTTATTATTGCAGTTTACAATAAAATTGAGATCAGGAAGTGTGCATTCTCCTACTTTGTTCTTTTTCAAAATTGTTTTAGCTATGCAGGGTTTCTTGAAATTCCCCGTGAATTTTAGAATTAGCTTGCCTATTTCAATTAAAAACTGGTGTCAAAAATTAGAGGGATTAAAAAATATAATTCTTATAGGGATTGCATTGCATACAGATAAATTTGAAGAATATTGCCGTCTTAATATTCTTTCATCCATGAAAATAAGATGTGTTCCTTTTTTTAGATCTGTTACATTCCTTTCAACTATACGTTATAGTTTTCAATGTACAAGTATGCAATCCCTTGTTTAAATTTACTTCTATATATTTTACTCTTTTTAGTGATATTATAAATTGAATAGTTTTCTCATTTTCGTTTTTTATGAGGGGTTGTTTATTGCTAGTATATAGAAATATAATTAAAGTTTGTATACGGAGATTGTATACTACAACCTTGCCAAACTCATTTCTTAACTCTGTGTGTGTGTGTGTGTGTGTGTGTGTGTGTGTGTGTCTTCAGGGTTTTCTATACCAAAGATAATGTCATCTAGGAACAGGGGTACAGGGGTACTTTTATTTCTTTGTCTAATCTGGATGCCTTTTATTTATTTTTTTCTTATTTAATTACCCTGACTCAAACCTGCAATACACTGAATACAGAAGGAAAATACAGACATCACTGTCTCACTCCTGACCATAAGGAAAAGTTTGTGGAGTGATTTTATCATGAAAGGGAACTAAATTTTTACAAATACTTTTTGTGCGCTCATGAGATTCTTCTGCGTTTTTCCCTTCATTCTATTACTATGGCATATTACATTCATTTTCTGAAGTTGAACATCTCTCTCTTTTTTTTTTTTAATGTTTATTCATTTATTTTGAGAAAGAAAAAGAGAGCAGGGGAGGGGCAGAAAGAGAGGGAGAGAGAGAATCCCGAACAGGCTCTGTCAGCAGGGCTGAATTACAAACCGTGAGTTCAAGACCACGGACAAAGTCAGATGCTTAGCCGACCGAGTCCCCAGGTGCACCCGTGTTAACCAGGAGATAAGTAACACTAGTCAGAATATATAATCCTTTAGATATGCTGCTGGCTCCAGTGTGCTAGTACTTTGTTGCATATTTGTGCCAGTATGTTCATAAAGGGTGTTTATAGTCATTTTTTTTTCTTGTGATGTCTTGTCTGGCTTTACTCTCTTTCCTATATATGGTCATTTTCATGTCACATCTCTCTCTTCTTTTTGGCCAGCTAAGGTTTGTCGATTTTGCTGATCTTTTCAAAGGGCCAGCGTTGCTGATTTTGTTGATGTCTATTGCTTTTCTATGTCCCATTTCATTTATCTCCATTCTAATCTCTTTTCTTTTATTTCCTTCCTTCTGTTCTTGTAGTTTCACTTACTCTTCTTTTTCTAGTTTCTTAAGGTAGATATTTTGGATATTGAATTAGTATCTTCTTTCTTTTATAACATAAGGTTTGATAAACTGTGATTTCTCTTTCATTCAAGTAAAAGTGTTTTGTAATGTCTCCTGTGATTTCCTCTTTGAGTATTTGGTCATTTAGGAATGCACTGTTTAATTTCTACATATTTGTGAATTTTCCAAATGTCCTCATGTGATGATTTTTAATTTCATTTCATTGCGGTCAAAGGACATACTTTGCACAATTAGAATCATTTTAAATGCATTGAGACTTGTTTGGTGGCCTGATGTATGGAGTATCCAGGAGAATATTCTGTGTGTACTTGAGAAAGGTGTGTTCTCTTCTTTTAGTGGTGGAATACTCCGTTAGTACCTGTCGGGTTTATGGGGCACCTGGGTGGCCCAGGTGTCCAGCTCTTGGTTTTGGCTCAGATCATGATCTCATGGTTGCTGGGTTCAAGCCCCACATCAGGCTCTGCGCTGACAGTGTGGAGCCTGCTTGGGATCCTCTCCCTCCCTCTGCCCCTTCCCACTTGACTCTGTCTCTGTCTCAAAATAAATAAACTTAAAAAAATATTTGTCAGGTATTATTTATTTATAGTGCTGTTCAAGCTTCTATTTACTGGCCAATCATCTCTCTAGTTGCCGGTCAAGCTTCTATCTACTGGCCAATCATCTCTCTAGTTGCTGGTCAAGCTTCTATTTACTGGCCAATCATCTCTCTAGTTGTCGGTCAAGCTTCTATTTACTGGCCAATCATCTCTCTAATTGTTCTACACATTATTTACACTGGAGCACTGAAGTCGCCAAATATTATTATTGAACTATTTCTCCTATCACTTTGTCAGCTTTTGCTTTTGTATTTGGGGCTCTGTTAGGTGATCTTAATGGACTGACCCTATCACTATATAATCACAAGATAATGTCCTTCTTCTGTCTCTTAACATTTTTTGTCTTAAAGTCTATTTTATTTAATAGTATAGCAACTCCAGGTCTTTTTTTGCAGTTATTTATACAGAATATCTTTTTAATACTTTCACTTACTATATAGTCATGCCTGTGACTTGAACATAGTCTCTTTTTGACAGCATATGGTTTGATCATTTCTATTTACCATTTTGCTAAACTTAGCTTTTTAATTAGAGAGCTTAATCCATTTACAGTTAATTTAATTATTGATATAGGAGGATTTACTTCTGTCATTGGAAGCTCTTTTTGTCTTATGTCTTTTTTGTTCTTCAATTCTTCCATTACTGCCTTTTGTGCATTAAATATATTTTTTCTTGTGTGCCTTTTTAATTCCTTTGTCTTTTCTTTATATTCATGAGTTATTTTCTTTGAGGTTCATCTGTGGATTACAATTACCATCTTAATTTATAACAATCTCACTTGGATTAACACCAACTAATTTTCAATAGTATATATACTTTGCTCTTTTATAGCTTCATCTCACTGTTTATGTTATTACCAATAAGCTACATTTTTATACATTGAGGGTGTCCATTAATATAAATTTATCATCACTGTCTTATGCAGTTAGTTGTAAATTAGATGAGAGAAAATAAGTGTTACAAATCCAAAATACATTGATATTGATTTTAATATTTACCTATGCAGTTACCTTCACTGTTTTTCACCATTTCTTCATGTGGACTCAAGTTACTGTGTTGCATTCTGAAGGACATCCATTTTACCCTGAAGAACTACTTCTAGAACATTTATAGAGCAACTGTCCTAGCAATGATTATTATTTTGTTGTTGTTACTGTTTAACTGGAAATATCTTAATATCTCCTTCAATTTTGAAGGATAATTTTACCAGATATAGAATTCTTGGTTGAACGTTGGTTGTTGTTTTTTCTTTTTCCCAGCACATTAAATCTATCACTCAAATGCCTCGATTCTAGAGTTCATAATTTCTGAGGCAAAACCAGACATTATTCTCTTATTGAAGATTCCTCCCTTGTATGTGACAAGTTGCTTCTCTCTTGCTGTTTTCAAGATTTTCTCTTTGTATTTCCTTTTCAACAGTTCGAGTATGAAGTGTCTTTGTTTTCCACTATTACTTCATCAAATATTCATACTGTCCCCATTTTCACTGTCTTCTTCTGAGATTCCAGTTATAACCATGTTGGTATGTTTGATGGTATTTCACATAGGCTCTACTCATTTTTCTTCATTCTTTTATTTTTCTGTTACTCAGACTGACAATCTTAACCGACAAATCTTCAAGCACACTGATTCTTTCCTCTTCCTGTTCACTTCTGCTACTGAGCCCTTCTAGTAAGTTTTCATGTCAATTATTGTACCTTCCAATTCCAAATTTTCTATTTGGTTCCTTTTTATAATTTCACGCTCTTCATTAATATTCTCTACTTAGCGAGAAATATTCACTTTCTCCTTTAGTTCTTTGGCCATAGTTTCCTTTATCTATTTGAACAAATTTAAATTAGGTGACAAAGTCTTTATGCCTTATGTTCAATACCTGGGCTTCCTCGGAGACAGTTTCTATTAATTTCTCTTTTCCTGTGCATTGGCTATTTCTTACTGTCTCTTTGCATGCTTCACAATGGTTTTTTTTTTTAAACTGAACATTTAAAATATTATTATGTGGCAACTCTGGGAATCCAATTCTCTCTCTTCCCCAGGTTTGTCTTGGGCTACTTATTGTAGTTGTTTCTTATTGTAGTTGTTTATTCAGTTATTTTCTTCTGAGCTAATTTTGTAGTCTGTATTCTTTTGTCATGTTTTGCCACTGAAGTCTCTCTCCTGTTAGTTTAGTGGTCAGCTAGTTATTGGACGGTACTTCCAGATCTACTCCATGTGTGTTTTGGGGCCTGCCTGTAACACTCGGCTAGGCATTTTGACTTCTGTCTTAGCTTTCACTTCCTGCTTGTGTAGAACTTGAAGGTCAGCCCGAAATGAGAACTTAGGGCCTTCTCAGGTCTTTCTTGAGTGTGTGCATGGCCTTGCAGATCCCCAGGAATATGTCAGAGCTTTTTAAAGTTCTTATTCTCCAAAGCATCTCATTCCTCAGACTTGCCTCCAAAACTCTTTGGTTAGTCTTTTTTGGCCCCAGCTTTCATGCACTGCCCCAAGCAGCAATAAGTAATATATTTGTCTATAAATGTCTTTGACAAACACTGCCCTTTTAGCCAGTCCTCCAGGGAGCTATCATACAAGTCAAAACAAACAATTCTTTACAAATGAGATCCATTCTGCTCTCTCCAGTACTGGAATCTGTACTGGAAATGGGGGCTGTTATCTTCAAGGCCACTGCCAAAGTGTTGAGTAGGGGATGGGACTAGAGTAAGCTGAAACACCACAATACCATGTGTTATTTCTGAGATACAGCCATTTTTTTTCTGGATTAAGCATTCCACTGGTTGCTGCAAGCTATTGGTTACATTCCAGATTTCTGAGAGGGTTGATTCTGATAGTTTTTGCCAGCATTTTTGCTGCTTTTATGGAAGGATGGACTTTTGAATTCCTTACTACATCTTTTTCTCTGGCATCTTCTAAGCAAAATCTCTACAACACATAGGTTTCTGTGACCTATTAAAGTTTTTATTTGTTTGTTTGGCTAACATTCTATTATTTTGTTTTGTTTTCTCATAAAAAGAAAGATAAACTTTTAATAGCATTACAAAAGGAAAAAAGAATAGTGTTCTGGGAATTAATTTTCTTAATCAGGTACCCATATTGCCAATTGGCAACCTTATGTTAGAATCCCACCCCAGACATGTAATCTATCTCTACACATCTCTCCACAGAAAACCTAAGCCCTTGAATTATTATTTTCCTTTTGTTTCTATAGGTGTATATTTTAACTTCTACTATTATGTTTAACTTATACTGAATAAAGTACATCTAAATCTGAAAAATCTCATTTCTCTAAATGAGATTACATTGTTCCTAATGTTTATTTATTTTTGAGAGAGAGGGGAGGTGGGGGACAGAGACAAAGCACGAGCAGGGGAGGGGCAGACAAAAAGGGAGACACAGAATCTGAAGCAGACTCCAGGCTCTGAGCTGTTAGAATAGAGCCCAACAATGGGCTTGAACTCATGAACCATGAGATCATCACATGGGCCAAAGCCGGACACTTAAGTGACTGAGCCACCTAGGGGCCCCAAGATTACATGTTTCTAAAGTTCAAGGCAGTTACTGTCCCCTAGACTTTCTCTATATTTTTAGCTTTTTCAAGATAGTACTTAGTATTAGCTGAATCAACATACAATACTATATATAGGTATTAGCCTTAGGTAACATTGACATACTTAATGCCTACAGAAAAAAGGAGATATTCTTCAAATGGACTACTTAGATAAGCTACTTAATTTACAGGTGTCTCTAGCTAATTATGTGCAAAATGGGGTGCTACAGTAGCAAAAAAATGTTAGTTAACTGGCCCAACCCTTGCAACCCTTTCTTCCTCAGTAAAAAATCCACAATTTTATTGGAATTAGTCATGTACCCAAATAAAGACTCTATTTCCTAGCCTCTTGACAACAGTTGGCTCCCCAAATATTGCCAACATGAAAACAGAAGATAGGTACATAAATAGATGGCACAACACTGAACTTATTGCTTATAATGATTTATTGCATTCATGTTTTTTAAGCTCATCTTACTTTTTTGGTCTACTTAGGCTGAAAACTTAAATCTTGCCTTATGAGAACTTTTGTTTTCTGATTATCTCAGCTGCCAATTACATCCCCCTATAACATGTTCTGTCCACTTTGACTCCAAGGCATGTATCAAAATTCTACTTTAAGGTTAAAATTCTCATATGAGTGTTTTAATTTTTTAATGTTTATTCATATTTATTTTTGAGAGAGAGAGAACACAAGCAGGGGAGAGGCAGAGAGAGAAGGAGACACAGAATCTGAAGCAGGCTCCAGGCTCTGAGCTGTCAGCACAGAGACCGACACGGGGCTTAATAAACTCACGAACCATGAGATCATGATCTGAACTGAAGCTGGACGCTTAACCGACTGATATTTTTGTTATTGTTGTTCACTTTCTCATTACATGGCAATGCAAATTTTAGTCGCCTGAACTAACACTATTTTGTCTACAGTAGGTATTTATTCAGTGATGTGAGGGGAAAAAATTTACCTTTAATTAGGACTAACCCTGCATCAGTACCATGAGGCTCTGTGCATGTGCCAACTGATTCAAAAAGACCCCTATAACCAAACACCATAGACTGAGTAGTTTATAAACAGCCAACCTTTATTTCTCACAGTTCTGGAGGCTGGGACATCCTGCATCAAAGTGAGGGTACATTCAGTGTCTGCTCAGGGACAACTTCACAGATGGAACTTTCCTGTTTCCTCGCGTGGCAGAAGAGGCCTGGGATCACTGTGTGATCTCCCAAAGGTCCCGCCACCTGTTGCCATCACCTTGAGGGTTAGAATTTCAACACATGACTTTTGACAGGACACAAGCATTCAGTCCACAGCAGTGGTCATTTAAGGTAGCTTCAAAGATTGTGTTTTCCCTGCTCTTTCCTAAAGAGAAAAAACAAACAACACCCTTACATTCACAGAACCAGTGACAAGTAGAGCTCTGATTTGATCTCGGGCATGTTGAATCCAAGCTCTGATCTTTGGTATCTTTTTTATCTAAAAAAGGTCTTCATACTATTTGAAATTGATGGCACTTTATCATTCAACTTTAAGATAAACATCGAGTTTGTCATAATAGCAGTGAAAATGCCCTTTATGCACAGGGTGTAGAAAGACACACAACTTGGAGAGGAAAATGTGCCCAATGAATTGTGAGCTCCAGGTTGGCTAGCGGACTTGTATGGAGCCTGGTGGCACATACCTGGAACCATATTAATCCTGGATCCGAAAACCCACCACTCAGTCATGAAACGCTTGTCCCATTGAGCTGATATTTAACTATAAGCAAAAGTGAGCCAAATATAAATTTTTATGGAACATATCTAATACCCATAAATATTTAAGAAAGGACTGCATTTCCTATTTTTACTCTTGATACATCTTTTCATATTCCCATTTAACATGGCTGTCTTGTGATAGTTCCAGTAGATAAAATATTTAGTGAGTTTGTCACTAAAATTGTGTTCCTCATGTGTATGAATGCCACTTGGGGGAAAAACATTCAGTGTGTGCTCTGTAGTGTTCAGCTTACCTTAACTTCCCAGCACAATTACTGCGACACTGATGTATTTGGGACTATTATGTTTGTATTACCAAAAAGTCACTTTAAAATCAGAGTTTTCCCTTTAAGAGACTCTCAGGCAAAATGCAAAGTAAAGATGCCCAGGAAAAAAGAGCTAAGTGTCTAGCCTTCCTTACTTGATCTTTGCTAAGGAGAAGTGAGCTGAGATCTTTCAGCACTGACAGTATTAGAGAACCTCACCTTTCCTTTGCCTTTATAAACTCTAGGAGCAAGGGCCACAGGGATTTTTGCCCTTTCCTTGTCTCGTGGTTCCACTGTATCACTGTGCCTGTGGGAAGTGACCTAATGCGAATGTGACTGGTAGGTTCAACACCACTAATACAGCTTGATAGGGCTTTAGGGGCAATGCCCTGAATTCTTTCCTAGAGATATTAGATAAAATGCACCCTTCTGATTAACTGAGGTGATCTTATCCATTTCCTCAGTGTACATAAGCGTGAAAAGCAAAAACTAATAGTCATGTAGAAGGCAGGCACATCACGTTCACATATTTGGCTGCTTGGATTGTCACACAGCGTAAGTATTAATGGCAGGTACAAAGCTTCAAAACAGTTACAGGAATATTTAGGGTCAATCTCAATGCAATTACTCCTTTAACAGTTTCAGTGGTTGCTTTTAAAGACAGGGTGTCGTCGATGCCTTAGTTTAAATTCATCTTCTTTCAGATAAGATCCCCACCTGGTTTTTTTTGGAATATCTGTTTTAAATCAATAAGAAAGACCAAATGTCACACTTAATATTCAGTGTCTTTAATAGAAAAATCTTGCCAATTTATGGACTGTATAGTGTATACCATATAGTGTAGTTTCCAAGCAGAGTGTCAAGTGTTAATCAATGTGATATTAAAGAACACTGGCAGGTAAATACATTTTCTGAATTTTTGATGTCATTCTCTAATCACAAAAAAATTTGTCCTTAAACTTGATACAGATTTTACAATATTTGTCAACTCAAGTTTGGCTTTAATCTGTCCAAATATGCAAGAAAGTTCATCTGGTGTATTCCTTTCACGTGTTCTATTTATTAAGTCAAGCATGTTCTCTTTACTTGGACAAATTCGTATTAAACATCATGGCTCCACACAATAGTGAAACCCGTAACATGAGAATATGTACATAACCCATGCTTCCTCAGGTAAAGTCCAAAAAGATCAGATTTCTTTCACTAATAAAAGTAATATGATTTTGCTTCCTCGGATAATCCCACTTATTTGGGAGTGTTAGTCATATAATTCAGGGACTGTTGCTCTTGAGTTAAAGCCATCATCTGAATTGAGAAGCACCACCTTGCTGCTGGGGAACATCAGAGAATCGTCTGATCCTGGTTGGTTAGTTTGAAACAAGGGCTGCGAAGCTAGAGCGTCCCCGGATGACAGCCAGCAGGTCCAGCTTTCTGTACCAGCACCCACCTTGGAAGCATCAGAGAGTGGTCCTGGCATTGCCATGGAAACTTGACGCACTGGTACTGTGAGTGCTGGTTTCACAAACCTCAAGGAGGAAGATGTGGAGCAAGAGTCCCCACGGCCTGTCCCCACGTGCCCCGGAGCAGGCAAGGGCAGGCAGGGGGTTGAGGGACAGGGCCGTCAAACGGTAATGCCGGATTGTCTATGTGGTGACCTTGGCAGGAAAGGCATCAAACGAGGGATAAAATGCAAGAAGAAGAGCAGGGAGAAAACAATCCTAACTGGAGAAATCAAGGAAGAGGGAAGAAAGAAAAGCTAGAGATAAGGCAGCGCTGGAAATGCCGACAGTGGAGCTGAGGTGACACAGGATATTTAAAACCACGGAGCTGATGAAATCACCTGGGAAGCACGTACAAAGACATGTGGCGGCTTGAAACTAACTTGAACAATTGCTAGCATGCAGATACGTCTGAGAACCTTCAAAATAAAATAGTGTGGGACAGGTCTGTTAAGGTCGGTTAGCAAAGAGGAATTGAGAAGAACACAGGAAAAGCACCTGCTCTGAGGGAATACCACACTAGTTCATAGTTCTGTTTAACATCTGGCCCTTTGACTTGAGCCATCCACGCTCTATAAACAAGAGCGACTAGGCAGCAAAGAGGGGCCAGGGAGAAAACAGGGGTGCAAGGGGGCCACCTCCTTGTGACCAATGAGCAAACATGAGGGAGTGGCCAAATGGAAAGGATGGGGGCCTTGGGCTGGTTGAAACACAGCACGAGTGTCAGATTTCAGATTATCATGGTTTGAATGCAAAGTGCTCAGTGCGGTTCTAAGACAGAAGGACGGAGGCAGAAGGGAAATTGAAATTCCGTTGATTTGAAGAGACCAAGGAACAGAAAGATTCGAATGTGAGTTGCTTTATCCACATAAACATTGAAATTGTGTAGCTAATCCAGGGTGATTAGTGTGAAGGATGAAACTGAGTTGAGCAGGCAGAGTAATTAACTAACATAAACCTTCTTAGGAAACAGTACACGGCAGTGAGCAAAAGAAATACTTCCAGAAGGTGTGGGATTTACCACTGGGTGTAGGAGTAATGGTCTGGGACTG
>NW_027532420.1:1196769-1219231 GCF_008692635.1 Crocuta crocuta | reverse complement strand
CCGCTACTTTCATGTGGTGAACAAATAAGGAAAACCTTGGTTAGCGAACAGAATTCATTCGGGAAACATACTTGTAATCCAAAGTGCTTGTATATCAGAGCGAATTTCCCCATAAGAAATCATGGAAACTCAGATGATTCGTTCCACAACCCAAAAATATTCATATAAAAATGATTATAATACTGTAATATAATATAAAATAATAAAGAAAATACAAAATATGAAGAAAAATAAACAAATTATCCTGCACTTCCCTTTGAAAGCCTTCGTGCCTGGTGTGAGGGTGAGAGAGAGGAAGGTTACTGTGTAGGATGACTTTCACTATCACTAACAGAATCACTGCTATCTTCTGGCTCAATGGAATCTTTTTCTGCAATGGGAGCATTATATACCCTCGCATGGATGTTGACCACAGTTCAGTATTAAATAAATAAATATGTCATACACCATATTTCATGTAACTGGCAATAAGGCAGCAGAGGAAGGGGTCGCTCTCTGCAGGCAGCCGGACCTGGAATGAAGCAAACTATTCCCGAGCTTACTTATACAAGCAAAGGACTGTCCATAGACGCACTGAAGTGACAAAAAATACACTAATGCCAATTGTGGGCACCTTCCAATGTGCTGAGAAACTAGTGATTTCTGCAAACACTGCGACCTGAGACTGAGCATCTATCTGAGCATGGGAGATGATCACCCACAATCCCACAGTGAGAGGAGAGAGACAGAGACAGAAAAAAACCATTGGCTCAGTTGTGATCATGTGACATTTGGCGTCACGTACTACTCCTATTACCAGACATCTCTCATTTATCAGGTTAAAATTTATTAGAAATGTTTGCTTGTAGAGGTAACTGGGTGGCTCAGTCAGTTAAACGTCCAATTTTGGCACAAGTCATGATCTCATCGTTCACAAGTTTGAGCCCCATATAGGGCTTTGTGCTGACAGCTCAGAGCCTGGAGCCTGCTTTGGATTCTGTGTTTCTCTCTCTGCCACACCCCCGCTCTCGCTCTCTCTCTCTCTCAGATGAATAAACATCAAAAAAAGGAAAAGGAAAGGAAAGGACAGGAAAGAAAAGGAAAGTTTGCTCGTCTTGCGGAACACTCACAGACCAAGTGTTACTCGCAATCCAAGGTTTTACTGTACTTGAATTACAGCTAGTCCAGTTTGAGATGAGCTGTGACTGTGTAACACACACCAGCTACCGAAGACTTAGTACAATAGAAAGGCTATAAAATAAGCATCCAGTGAAAAATTTTATATAAATTTCTGGTTGAAATAATAAGAATATTTTAGATATACTGGTTAAAATAAAATGTATTATTAAAATTAATTTCACCTGATTCTTTTACTTTCTTTCAAAGATGGCTATAAGAAAGTCTAAAATCACCTCTGTCACTCACATCTGTGGCTGACATTATATTTCTAAGGACAGGGCTGATCAAGAAGTTTCGATGATTTAAGACATTCACTCTATTCCTGTCTTCCAAGTGCGAGCTGACGCATGAAAAAGTACCGTGCTAGTTGATTGTCCTGGTTTTGATATGCAGCCATATGATATAGTAAGAAAAGAAGAAGTTATTAAAAAGCAGGTGTATAGTGGTTAGGACAGAATATTGGGGATGAGTTCTTTTTCTCCCCAGGTTCTGGGTTTGGATCTCTGTGGGATTATAAAATCTGACAGGGAAACTACAATTCACACTCTTCTAGTGATTCCCATTCCTGCCTCTCTACCCCCAAATAAGCTCCTCCCTAGATTCTTTCACACCTGGAAAGAGAAGTCAAGCTGACTCACAGCGCATATTATAGATAGTTTTACATATTAATTTGACTACAGAATGTTTAAATAATATATATTACCGTGTATGCATCCTCCAGTTAATCTGATGTAACAATTGGTGTGTCTGATTTGGGATGTTAGCCGGTTTTAAGCTGCCATCCCTAATACAGTGCTTAAAACCCACTCTCACCGTCACCCCTTCTGGCTCATGCTCATGAAGGATAGGACAGGGCTCATTTTCCAATCACAAAAACTCGTTTTCTCCTGACATGTCTTTTTCCATATTAAAAACCAAAGCATGGTTTTTGAAGCAGTCACCTTGTTCTTTGTGGTGACATAATCAATCTTTAGAAATGAATTTTGATACAACAAGGCACGCTAAGAATCGAAGGTGATATATAGCGTCGATTTAAATGCAGGCCAAGGAGGACAAGGGGCCAACGAGAAAACAATGGTAGTAAAACAATATGAAGCTAAGGAGAAGCTTTGCCAACAGCCCATAATTTCACCGTTGACAGAGGTAGGCCAAAAATTTGGCAATAGCTTTATAGCAAACAGGGAAAAAAGGGAAACAGAATCTCAGGAAATAGTCATAGTGACCACAGGAGAAGAATAAACCAGTTACTTTGGAAAACTGTATTTTCCTAATAGTGAGCTTGAAAAAAAAATTGTGCTGTGGTTCTTTAAAAAGAACATACGATGTGATGTTGTTTATTGAGTCCCGCAGAGAATTTAGTTTTAAGAAATCTGGAATATCTGTATCCATACACACATACACACACACACACACACACACACACACACACAGACCCCTCAATCCATCTTTTTCTTACCCTTACCCAGTCCCACAAATAACTGTTGGGCTTTCCCTCTCACATCATAATGTTGATCCAGTCTTATCACAGAGTTTTCCACTAAAAATTAACTTTCTAGTTTATGTGCTGCCTAAGTGAGCACTAAAAATTAACTTTCTAGACTGCCTTTCAGGAAACCAATCTAAGTACCTAACCTGATAAACTGAGTATTTCCTGGAAGCAGTAAGTGATAAGGGGTTACTGTGTTACCCCTCCTGAGAACGGTAGGTCACTTAATGGCTTCTGGTCATAAGTCAGGTCACAGATTTTAACTTTTTCCTTTTTGTTTGGATTTGTTTTTGAAGCAGAAACTGCTTTTTGAATTTGGGGGTTTTTTGGCTGTTGATTTCCCCCCCAAAGAAAGCTTAAGTGGAACTCTAATATATCAAATGGACACGGAAGGAGCTGCCCAGGGTGACGTACCGGACCTCGGGAGTCGAGCCCACCTTAGCCGTGCCTCTGACGCCCCGCAGTGGCTGCTCCTGAGCCCCGTAGCAGGCCGGCAACCCAGAGAGCAGTTTCCACGCCACCGCCTCGTACAAGAGGGATGCCAAATTCTGGAACTGCTAGCAGGAGGGCTGTTTGAGGGCTTCTCAGCCCTTCTCCACCCAGAGAGCTGCAAGTCTGCCTCTGGCCCCCGTGAGCACCCCAACTTCCACGTTATATAACGTCTCAGAAATATCAAGTCAGTATGACGACTATGAGATTTCACATTGGTTAGAATATAATAAGGGTTAAGGAAGGGATTGCAATTCCCGCTGTATAAGAGAGGCAGGAAACTGCATCAAGGACCCAAATGATCCTCTGGGAGCAGCGTTTAATAAACAGTTCACATGGCTTGAATCACCTGGCCAATCTGGTTAAAATGCCGATTTAGATGCAGTGAGTCAGGGCTGGGACATTGAAACCCAAATTTCTAACCAGCTCCTAGGTGGTGCTCAGGGTGGTGGTTGAAGGACCACCCTTTGAACGGTGAGGCTCTAAGACACCTGGTAATACCTTATCTGGTGGTAAGGAGTGCATTGAAACATACTCTTTTTTTAAAATGTATTTTTAATGCTTATTTATTTTTGAGGCGAGGGGCAGCGAGAGAGAGACACAGAACCTGAAGCAGGCTCCAGGCTCCAAGTTGTCAGCACAGAGCCCCACGCTGGGCTACAACCCATGAACCATGAGATCATGACCTGAGCCGAAGTTGGACCCCTGACTGAGCCACCCAGGTGCCCCAAAACATACTCTTATTAAGCCCCACCAATTACACTCCTTGGTATTTACCCAAGGGAGTCAAAAACTTATGTCTCCACATAGATTGTTTATAGCAGCTTGATTTATAATTGCTGAAGCTTGGAGGCGACCAAGATGTCTTTCAGGAGGTGAACGGATAAATAAACCGTGGTCCATCCAGACAATGGAGTGTTATTCAGTGCTAAAAAGAAATAAGCTATCAAGCAATGAGGTCATGGAGGACACTTAAACGGTTATTACTAAGTGAAAGAAGCCAGTCAGAAATCTATATATTGTCTGCTTCCAACTATATGACATCCTGAAAAAAGCACAATGATGTAGACACTAGAAAGATCAGTGGCTGACAGAGGTTAGGAGAGAGGGAGGTTGGAAAGGCAAAGGACAGAGTATTTTTAAGTCAGTGAAAATACTCTGTATGATACAATGATGGGTATGTCACTATCATATGTCCAAACCCATACGGTATACACAATCAAGAGTAAACTCTAAGGTAAACTATGGACTTTGAATGATGATGATGCATCAAAGTGGGTTTATCCCTGGTTAAAAAATATCTACCATTCTGATGACTGATCTTGATAATGGAGGGCTATACATATATGGGGACAGGGGGTTTGGGGAAATCTCTGTACCTTCCTTTTAATTTTATTGTAAGTCTGAAACCATTGTTAAAATTAAAATCTAAAAAAAAAAAATACCCGAAAAAGTTGTTCATTGACGAGAACTGCAAGCCCAGAGAGACATGGCCAGTGCTCAGAATTTGCTGGAATAAAGGTTAAGGTTGTAACCTCTGGTAATAAATCCTGACCACCTGGGTTGCTACCTGAAGGCAAAGCAAACATGAAACGCAGACAGAAGGAGGAATTTATAAATGATGACCATGACTCCCAATATATTGCACAAGGAACACCCCATTAATTTTTTCTGGCTCTATTATACACCAACTTATTTTTGGAACTATCTTGTGCCTCTACTCTTTTCTTTAAGGTGGGTCATTGGTAGTAACTTTACAATTTGGGCCTTAGCTTTAAGGTATCAAGTAGTGATGGTGGCTGAAGGATAAGAACAATTAATCAAAACCCATAAAACATACTCTTAAATTCTGCAAACTGGAATTAGAGATTCAATCTGGCATCATCTTTAATAGAATTAGTCACTGGGCAGCAATCATTATGAATTGTGAGGAACAAGAAAGGCAATGCAATCTAATTCGCTTTTATAAAATGAAGCACCCAGGGGTTTGAGTGATAGTGTTAAATGTAATAATCCTAGACATAGCCATTCACAATGGCTACATTTCTGTGTCATATATTTCAGCCTCTGTAAGATGGGAAAACATGAAATAAAAATAGTTTACTCCAGAGCTTTCCCAAGGGTCAGGTTAGCTTTATGAAATACTGAGTGAATCACAGGTGGATTTGTATGTAATGTGGATGTGGTTTCCTCTGGCATATCTTAACAAATGAATTTTGAATGGTTAATCCTTAGATTTATAATTTTGTTTTTCTTGTTGTGTTGTTATTGTCAAAATTTTTACTTGAAGTCACTAGCAACAGAAAAGTTTCTTTTAAAAATGCCTTGAGGGGCACCTGGATGGCTCAGTCGGTTAAGCATCCAACTTCGGCTCAGGTCATGATCTCACGGTTCGTGGGTTGGAGCCCCGCGTTGGGCTCTGTGTTGACAGCTAGCTTAGAGCCTGGAGCCTGTTTCAGTCTGTGACTCCCTCTCTCTCTGACCCTCCCCTGCTCACGCTGTCTCTCTTAAGAAATAAATAAAACATTAAAAAAATAATAAAGTTTAAACATTTAAAAAAAAAAAATACCTTGACCCACAGAAGGAATTTAGAGAAAAAAGGCCATTAGTGTTTGCTTGTGTTAATTTTGAGAATACCTTTCTCACGATCCAATTACTGAATGGTGTCAGAAAGAAAGTCTTAGGAGCGACTGGGTGGCTCAGTTGGTTAAGTGTCTGACTTTAGCTCAGGTCATGATCTTGTGGTTCGTGGGTCCAAGTGCTGCATCCAGTTCTGTGCTGACAGCTCGGAGCCTGGAGCCTGCTTCAGATTCTGTGTCTCCCTGTCTCTCTGCCCCTCTCCAACACACACACACACTCTCTCTCTCTCAAAAAGTAAATAAACATTTTTAAAAATTTTAAAAAAAGAAAGACTGAAATGGTCACTATTTTTATGTTCTCTTATCCTTTAATTACAGGAAATATCATATACATGCAAAGTAAGCAGAACAATAGAAAGAATCTCCACGTACCATCAGTCAGTTTCAATAGTTATAAACATCCTGCCGTTCTTAAAGTATCTATATCTCAGCTAGTTTCCCACTTCTCATTCAATAATATTAACAGTAATAATGATAATGACAACTACTTCGTGGGTAGGACTAATGATTATCGCTATTACCAGTATAGGTCTTCATTTGGGGTGTAAGTTGCACACACTTTAAAAGGCTTTGAAACCTCAGCTGAAAAATGCTGACAAATGGATACCTGTGTGACCCACACCCATCGTGCTACAGAACATCTCCACCTCCCCAGAAAACATCTTTGTTTCCCTTCACAATTACAAGTCCCTCACTCCCAAGAACACTGTTCTCATTTTTCTCCCTGTTGTAGATTTCATATAACCGGAGAATTTATTTTTTCAAAATATTTCGCACCAGCTTCTTTTTTTCAAAGCCTGCCTGAGACAATCATTCATGTTGCTCCATGATCAGTAGTTAATTTTACTGCTAATGGGAATTCCACTGTATTGATATGCCACTATTTGTTTATTCTCATAATGACAAATAACTTCCTAATTAGTCCTTTAATTTCTTCTTTGGCCTATTAATTAGCCTCAAGTGTATTTTTTTTAATTTCTAAATATTTTGGACTTTTCTACTTTTTTATATATCAGTTGTTAATGATTTCTAATCTCATTTTATCATACCTAAAAGAACATACCTTTAATATCATTTTATCATACATAAAAGAACATACCTTTTAATATTTCAATCTCTTGAAATTTGTGGACTGAGACATTTTTTAGAGGTCAGCATATGGTCTGCCTTGGTGAATGTTCCAGGTTCACTTGAAAAAAATGTCTGTTTTGTAATTGTTGGCAATACTGTTATAGGCCAACCTGATTAATGGTGTCTATTGGGCCAACATGATTAATGGTGTCAATCACATTTTGTACATCATTAGTGATCATTTTTGTCTACTTTTTCTGCTTAAAAGATGGTGTTGGAGTCTCCAACAATACTTGTGGATTTGTCTATTTTTGTTTTGTCATCTCGGTTTTTCTTTCATGTACTCTGAAGATCTGTCATTAGGATCACACATGTTTGTAACTTTTGTTTTCCTGATGCACTAATACTTTTATAATTTTCTTTCCTTTTTTTTTTTTTTATTTATTTCTAGGAGAGAGAGAGAGACAGCGTGAGCAGGGGAGGGTCAGAGAGAGAGGGAGTCACAGACTGAAACAGGCTCCAGGCTCTGAGCTGGCAGTCAGCACAGAGCCCGACGCGGGGCTCGAACCCACGAACCGCGAGATCATGACCTAAGCGAAAGTTGGACGCTTAACCGACTAAGCCACCCAGGCGCCCCTCTTTTATAATTTTCAATGTCCCTCTTTGCATTTGGTAAAAGTTGCTGTTTAGAAGTAGGTTTTCCACAGCATATAATTCAGCCCTTCCTGCTTTTTATTAGCACAGTCTGCACGGCATATCTTTTCGTGAATCCTAACTTTCAACCTGTTTATATCTTTGTAATTATGTATGTGTCTTATAGAGTATCTATAGGTGGGCCGTGCTTCATTAATCAGATTAAAAATCCTTGCCTTTTAATTGTAGCATTTAGTTGTTTATATTTAATGTGATTATTCATATATTTCATTTAGGTTTGCCATTTTACAATTTGGTTTCATTTGGTCTTAATGGTCTTTTGTTCCCTTGTTCCTCACTTTCTGGTTTCATTTGGGATAATTCAATTCTTTCTTAGTATTTAATTTTTGTTTCTCTATTAGAATTTCAGGGCTTTGTGTTATTTTTGAAGTGGTTACTCTAAAGTTTACAATACGCATCTTTAAATGGACACAATCTACTTAGTGTTAACTCTATACTATTTCACATAAAATAATGTTGCTATGGTGTAGTTATATTTACATTTGTTCTTTGTGCTATTCTTACTACAACTATTCACATTATAAATCCTTCAATATGTTACAATAATTGGTTTGTTAAAGAAATTAATAAATATGTGTGTGTATTTACATATTTTTAAATTCTTAAATGTTTGACTACATATTTACATTTCTGATGATCTTCATTCCTTCCTATAGATCCAAGTTACTATCTTCCGTGTAATTTCCTTCCAGCCTGACAAGCTTCTATTACCATTTCTTGTCTGTTTCAGTTATTATTCAAGGGTACATATTCTTCCATTTTCTGTCTGACTTTGGCCACTCTCTGAGTGACTTCAAATAGCTGGGGGTTTTGAGGGAGTTATGGAATGGGACAGGTTTTATCATTGTTATCTGCAGCTGTCTTAGTTGAATCAAGCCCCTCCATCATCAGCAGAAGCTAAAATCCCTTCTGTTTATATTTTAACATACTAAACAGTAGCCCTATTTATTCATTAAAGAAATACTTATTCAGACGTCAAAATGTGCTAGACATTAACAAAGGTAAAGCTTTATTCATAGAACTCCAAGTGATTTGATAGGATTAGGAAAGAGAGCATACTGGGGAGAGTGAAGAGCACCGGGGATAAAAATAGCCACGTAAACATACATGTATTTTGCCTTGTAGGTTTTAAGGAGACGTGGATAGAATTTAAACAAAAGAGAAACATAAGCAGATACGGGGTTTTTGAAAGACCAATGGTATGGCTAAAGAAATTTACAGAGCAAAGCCTATGGGTAAAAAGGTCAATTGGAATACTCAAAGAATTCATGTGGATTTAAAGAGGAGGAGAGATAATCAGAGAAGCAGAGGCAGAATTTGGGGACTAATTTGGATATTGAGCATTTATAAAAGTGGTCTGATAGAAGGTATTGATCCCAAGTTTGGTCATTAAAAAACTTAGCTTAAAAAAATTAACTTAAATTCTGAATATCTGTCTCTGCTAAGCCTTACTGATAGAGTTGTCTAAACATGTACATTTCCCTGACATATCTAACAGCAGCTCTGTCATCTGCCGTGTGCAGGGGACCCTAGGCAAGCAGGGACGCAGACATCTGTAAGATCAGAAGCCCAGTATCGCAGATGTTAGGAATGTCTGCCTGGAGTAGTGGCTCTTAATCAGGATGCACATAAACACGGAGAGAGCTTTTAAAAATACTGATATCTAAGTCCCACCCAGAGAGGTTGAAGCAATTGTTCCGGGGCTTGGCTTGAGTATTAGAATTTTTAAACAAGTGGTTCTCAAACCTCAGTGGGCATTACAATCATCTGGAGGACTTGTTCAAACAAAGATTCCTAGGCCCCACTCACAGAGTTTCTGATTCAGTAGGCTTAGAGCAGGGCCTGAGAATGATTATGTCTAGAAAGCTCTCAGGTGCCGCTGATCTGGACCACATTTTGAGAACCATTGTCTTAGAGAACTTCGCAAAGGGCAGTTAAAATTAAATAATACCATATGTGCCATAATGTTAGGAATAAAGATTACATCGATTGATATGGATATAAATGGTCAGAAAAAAGTTTTCCACTCCATTGGTAAAAGTTTGAGAGACATAAAACCAAGATGATGTTTTTCAAAAGGCTCAATAAAGATATAGAAGCATTGGTTAAAAATATGAAATTCAGGGGTGCCTGGGTGGCTTNAAAAAAAATATGAAATTCAAGAGCCCATAATTTTAAAAAGTTGGATGTTACTTGTCTAGGTGACTAAGAGAGAGTTGCGTAAATGATTTTAAAAGAATGATACTAGGTGCTCTGATCTTCTACAAGAGCAGTTCAAGGTGAAATTTGTCTTGAGATACTGATAAATCATGTAGATCAATAATTTTCTTAAGGATGGTAATTAAACAAAGCTTAGCAAGGTGGCTTCTGGGGCAGGGTATTTATGTATCTTAATTCTAGAATGAGTTGAATATAGTTTTTTCCCAGAATGAGTGCCTGTGATATCTGCATTTTCTACCCTCACTTTTGCCCACTGCTTGCCCTTTTGTTCTATCTAAACGATTTGGGGATTGGGTCCAAGGCAGTGATGTTGGAATACCCTGAACTCTCCTCCTTCGCAGAACACATGAACTTACAACTATTTGCAGAGCGATTCTTCCTGAGGAAGAACTGAGGGCTCACTGAACAGCCTCTGCACAACAGAAGACAGAGAGAACGGCAAAGAGAAGAGCAGGAGAGGCAGAGCCTCGGTAACATGGGGAACCCCCACGCCCGACTCCCACACTGCCCTGGGGAGGCACAGTGCTGGGAGAACACAGTGCTCCATCCTTAAGCACAGGAAAACAAAGGCTCTTGAAGACATCACCTAGCATAGAGACGAGGCCGCCCTAGAACTCCACCAAACGGCAGGGAGCTGCGGGCACTCTCTCTCCCTGGGAGGACCTAACACACAGGGTCTTGAGAGCACACCGTCTGGGTGCCCTATCCGCCCGCACCGGCCCTAACAGTCCTACCAAGGGGGCCAGGAAGCAGTCCACCCCCAAACATCCCTGTCAGTGCTCACCACAGTTCCAGCCTTCGAGCCGCGGGGACACAGGCGCAAACCGCTCTGGAACACTCCAGGCCCACACCACTCTGACCTCAGACGGCTTTCTAGCGCACTGTTAGCACAGACGGCTCCAGGATTTGGACTTCAGATGAATCATCCTGGCTCTCTGCTCCACATCCAGCCACGGGGATAGGGCAACCCCGGCACTAAGCGCCCCGGGGCAGCCCAACTCCCACTCACTCCAGCGTCAGCTGTCCCACCAGGTCATCCTCCGTGGAAGAGTCCTGGGAGTCCCCAGCCCGCAGCCACGTCAGCTTCAGGGCATACTTTGTGCAGAGAGCCCAGGAACCACACTGGCCCAGAGCCCCTTTAGCGTTAGCTGTCTGGCCGGGATGACCATCACACGGAGTACCCCAGGACACCCCAGCCCACACCCTGCTGTGGCTCCAGCCTCCCCTCCAGGGCATGCTGTGTGCAGAGAGCCCCTTACATCCACTTTGGTTTCAGTTATCCAGCCAGCACACCCTCTGCACAGGGAGCCCCAGGACACCCCAGCCCACACCCTGCTGTGGCTCCAGCCTCCCCTCCAGGAACACCCTCTGCGCAGAGAGCCCCAGGACACCCCGGCTGGCCCCCACTTCAGCTCCAGCTGCCCTCTCAGGGAGCGCTCAGGACGCAGAAGCCCAGGATGCCCCTGCCTGCATCAGCGTCAGTTTTAGTTCTTCTGGCAGGGCACCTACGGCTCGAACAGCTACGGGACCTCCTGGCTGTCACCCATGTCAGCTTCAGCTCTCCCGCTGAACTGCAGGACACCACAGCCTGCACCCACCCCTGCTCCAGCCACCCGGCCAGGGCGCCCTCTGCACGGAGAGCCCCAGGAAACCTTGGCTAGCACTTATGTCAGCTTCAACTGTCTGCCAAGTTTCCTTCTCCAGGGAGCCTGTCGGACACCCAGCCATCACCCACTAGCTTTAGCTGTCCTGCCGGCACAGCGAGGGGCATGGAGGGCCCAGGGGCCACGGTGGCCTGTGCCCACTTCCACTTCAGCGATCAGGGAGTTTATCTACACTAAATCAGCCTGACAAGAAATAGTGAAAAGACTTCTTTAAGTGGAAAAGAACTGGCTATAATTAGATATAAGAAAATTATGAATAAAAAGAAGTAAAGTATGACAGCATGCACATAAAATGTGGAGGAGGGAGGGAGTAAAAAAATGAAAAAAAAATTTTTTTTAGTCTGTTTAGGGTTGCCTGGGTGGCTCAGTCAGTTAAGCATCCTACTCTTAGTTTCAGTTCAAGTCATGATCTCACAGTTTTACGTTTGAGCCTCGTGTCAGGCTCTACATTGATTGTGCAGAGCCTAATTGGGATTCTCTCTCTCTCTCTCTCTTTCAAAATAAGTAAACATTAAATATATTTAAACATAAAAGACCATTAACTCAGTATTATAGATTGTTATATTCCTAGGATGTTATATATGAACCTCATGATAACCACAAACTCAAAATCTATAATAGATACACAAATATTGAAGAAAAGGAAAACCAAACATAACACTACAGAAACTCATCAATCACAAAGAGAGAAAAAGGCAAAGAAAGAACACAGAAGAAGAACAGGCAGAAACAGTGAACCAAATGGCAAGTGCCTACCTATTAATAATTACTTTAAATGTAATTGGCCTAAATAATACAATCAAAAGACATAGGGAATGGATTTAAAAAAAAGACACATCTATATGCTGCCAACAGGAAACTCATCTCAGACTTACAGACAAATATAGACTGAAAGTAAAGGGATGGAAAAATATTAACTCTGAAAATGGATAGCAATATTGATACCACGCGGAATAGACTTGAAAACAAAGACTGTAGCAGACATAATGACTAAAGGATCAATCCAACAAGAGGATACAGCAATTATAAATATCACTGTATCCAACATCGCAGCACGTAAATACACACAACAAATAGTATGCGCATAACAATACAATAATAGTAGGAGACTTTGACACCCTGCTGACATCAATGGATAGACCACACAGGCATAAAATCAATCAAGAAACAGTGTCTTTGAATGACATGTTCCACCAGATATATAAGATATATAGAGAACATTCCATCACCAAACAACATAATACACACTCTTTTAATGTGCACATGAAAGAATCCAGAATAGATCATATATCACAAAACAAGTCTCAATAAATTTTAAGAATGAAAACATATCATGCATCTTTCCTGACTATAACAGTATTAAATTAGAAATAAATCACAAGGAAAAGAAACAAATCAGCACAAACATGCAGAGACTAAACAATATGATACTAAACAATGAAATGGGTCACCAAAGAAATCAAGAAGAAGTTAAAAAAAAAAACACATGGAGACAAATGAAAATGAAAACACAGTGGTTCAAACTCTTGGGGAAGCAGCAAAAGCAGTTCTAAGAGGGAAATATATAGCAATACAGACCTACCTCAAAAAATAAGAAAATAGTCAAGTAAACAATCTAAACTTCCACCTAAAGTCACTAGAAAGAGAACAAACAAAACACAAGATGNGAGAGAAAGAGCTTGGACACATGCAAGCAGAGGAGGGGCAGAGAGACAGAAACCTAAGCAGTTTACACGTCATTGGAGCGAGCCTGATGCAGGGCTCAATCTCACAACTGCGAGATCATAACCGGAGCTGAAATCAAGAGTCAGACACTTAACCGACTGAACCACCCAGACACCCCTCAGCTCAGATCTTGATCTCAGAGTGGTGAATTCAGGCCCCGTGTTGGGCATGAAGTCTACTTGAAAGAAAGAAAAGAAAGAAAGAAAGAAAGAAAGAAAGAAAGAAAGAAAGAAAGAAAGAAAGAAAGAAAGAAAGAAAGAAAGAAAGAAAGAAAGATCAGGGCAGAAAAATATGACATTGAGATGAAAAAAATCAATAGAAAAAATTCAATGAAACCAAGTGCTGGTTCTTTGGAAACAGAACAAAATTGATAAACTCTTAGCCAAAGTCAGCTAGAAACAGAATGAAAGGGTCCACAGAAATAAAAGAGAAATAACAGACACCACAGAAATATAAAGGGTTATCAGAGAATACTGCAAAAATTATATGCCAACAAATTGAACAATCTAGAAGAAATAGATAAATTCTTAGAAACATACAATGTTCCAAAACTAAATCTAGGAGGAAATAAAAAATTTCAACAGACCCGTTACTAGTAACAAAATTGAATTAGTAATCAAAAAACTCCCCCCAAAAAGAAGTACAAAACCACGTGGATTCACAGGTGAATTCAGCCCAATATTTAAAGAAAAGTTAACACCTAGTCTCCTAAACCTATCACAAAAAAAATAAGGGGCAGTGGGTGGCTCAGTCCATTAAGCATCTGACTCTCGGCTTAGGTTCAGGTCATGATCTCACAGTTCATGAATTTGAGCCCTGCATCAGGCTCTGCATTGGTGGCCAGGACAGAGCCTGCTTAGGATTCTCTCCCTCTCCCTCTCTCTGCCCCTTCCCTGCTTGCTCTCTCTCAAAATAAACATTTAAAAAATAAATAAATAAATAAATAAATAAGAAAGGAAACCTTCCAAAGTTATTATATAAGTTACCCGGACACCAAACCAGACAAAGACACACACACACACACACACACACACACACACACACACACACACACACACGGAAGAAAACCTCAGGCCAGTAATCCTAATGAACACAGATGAAACAATCCTCAAAATATTAGCAAACTGAATTCAACTATACATTAAAAGGATCATTTACCATGATCAAGAGGAATCTATTCTGAGTATTCAAGGATGGCTCACTATTTGCATATCAGTAAACATGATATACCACATCAACAAAACAAAGGACAAAAATCATATGATCATCTCACTACATGCAGGAAAAAACATTTGACAAAATTCAACATCTGTTCATGATTAACACTCAATAAAATGGTATAGAAAAAATAGATCTCAACCTAAGAAAGACCACATATGAAAAAACCTACAGCTAACATCATATTCATTGTTGAAAACCTGAGAGCTTTATCTTTAAGATCAAAGGCAATGATGTCCATTCCTGCCACTTTTATTCTGGAAGTCCTACCTTAAGCATTCACCCAAGAAAAAGAAATTAGAGGCATCCATATTGGTAAAGAAGCAGCTAAACTGTACTATTTGCAGACAACATGATACTATGTACAGAAAGCTTCAGAGTACCAAAATCTATTAGGACCAATAAATGAATTCAGTAAAGCTGAAGGATACAAAATTCATAACCACATATTGGTAGCATTTCTATACACTAACAATAAAGAGGCAAAAAGAGAAATTAAAGAAAATAATTCCATTTCCAGTTGCATAAAAGGAATAAAATATCTAGGAATAATCTTAACCAAGGAGGTAAAGGGGGGCACCTGGATGGCTCAGTCAGTTAAGCATCTAACTCTTGATTTCAGCTCAGATCATGATCTCACAGTTCGTGGGTTAGAATCCCACTTTGTGCTCTGTGCTGACAACGTGGAGCCTGCTTGGAATTCTCTTCCTCTCTCTCTGCCCTCTACCACCTTCATTCTGTCTCTCTCTCTCTCTCTCTGTCTCTCTCTCCCCCCCGCCCCTCCCAAAAAATAAATAAATAAACGTTAAAAAAAAAAAAAACTTAATAGAGCACCTGAGTGGCTCAGTCAATTAAGTATCTGACTTCAGCTCTGGTCATTATTTCATGGTTTTGAGTTTGAGCCCCACGCTGGGCTCTGTGCTGACAGCTTGGAGCCTGGAGCCTGCATCTGATTCCATGTCTCCCTCTCTCTCTGCCGGTCCCTGCTCACTTGCTCATTCTCTCAAATATAAATATTAAAGAAAATTTTTAAAAATGTTCTAAAAAAAAAACCAAAACCCTTAACCAAAGAGGTAAAAGACCTATGTTCTGAAAACTATAAAACACTGATGAAAGAAAGTGAAGATGACACAAACAAATGGAAAGGTACACTATGCCCACATGTTAGAAGAATTAATACTGTTAAAATGTTCATACTACCAAAAGCACTCTACAGATTCCATGAAATCCTATCAAAATACCAGCAGCATTTTTCACAGAACCAGAACAAATATTTAATTTGTATGGAAGCACAAGAGACTTCAAACAGCCAAAGCAATCTTGAGAAAGAAAAACAAGGCTGGACATACCACAATTCTATATTTCAAGATATACTACAGAGCTGTAGTAATCAAAACAGTATGGTACTGGCACAAAAACAGACACACAGATCAACAAAACAGAATAGGGGGCCCAGAAATAAACCCATGCTTATGTGGTCAATTAATCTATGTCAGTGGAGGCAAGAATATACAATGGGGAAAAGACCATCTCTCCAATAAATGGTGCTGGGAAAAGTGGGTAGCTACATGTAAAGGAATGAAACTAGACCATTTTCTAACACCATACACGTGCACATGTATACATGTGTACACACCCATACACACACAAAATTAAAGACCTAAATGTGAGATGTGAAACCACAAAAATCCCAGAGAAGAATATAGGCAGTAATTTCCTGGACATTGGTCATAGCAACATTTTTCTAAATATGTCTCCTAAGGCAAGAAAAACAAAAGCAAAAATAAAGTATTGGGACTACACTAAAACAAAAGGCTTTTGCACAGTGAAGCTAACCACCATCAAAATAAAAAGGCAATCTACTGACTGGGAGAAGATATTTGGAAATGACATATCTAATAAGGGGTTAATATTCAAAAGATATAAAGAACTTACACAACTCAACACTAAAAACAACAACAACAACAACAACAACAACAAATAGTCTGATTAAAAATGGGCCGAGGAGTTCAATAGACATTTTTCCAAAGAATACATAAAGATGGCCAATAGATACACGAAAGGATGCTTGCTCATCAATCCTCATCAGGGAAATGCAAATAAAAACCACAATGAGATATCACCTTACACCTGTCAGATTGACAAAAAACAAAAACAAAAACAAAAAACAACAAGCAAACAAAAAATAACAGATGCTGGCAAAGATGTGGAGAAAAGGAATTCTTCTGTATTGTAAGGAATGTAAACTAGTACAGCCACTGTGGAAAGCAGTATGGAGGCTCCTCAAAAAATTAAAAATATAAATACCATATGATCCAATAATTCTACTACTGCGTAGGTACCCAGTAGTTGAAAACACTAATTCGGAAAGATATATGCAGCCCTGTATTTACTACAGCATTATTCATAATAGCTAAGATACAGAAACAAGTGCCCTTTGGTAGATAAATCACTAAGGAAGAAGTGATGTACATATACAGAAAAGTGGCATATATAATGCATAATGTAATACACAGATAATGTAATATTACACAACCATAAAAAGGAATGAGATTGTCCCATCAGCGACAACATGGATGAACCTAGAGGGTATTACACCAAGTCAGACTGTGAAAGGCAAATCCCATGTGATTTCACTCACATGTGGCAGCTAAAAAATGAACAAATGAATAAGCTACAAAAAGTAGGATCAGATCTATAAACACATGGAAGAAACTGATGGTTGCCAGAGAGGGGGTGGGGGGTGGGCAAAATGGGTGAAGGGAGTCGGAGACACAGGCCTCTAGTTATGGAATGAGTCAGTCACAAGAACAAAAGTCATGGCATAGGGCATATAGTCAATGATACGGTAATAGCATTGTGTGGTGACAAACAGTAGCTACGCTTGAGGCGAGAACAGCATAATGTACAGAGAAGCTGAATGGGCAGGCTGTACACCTGAAACTCACGTAACTGTCCACTGTACTCAGACAAAAAGCTTAATTTTTTAAAATTAAAAATAAATGAATTTAGGAGCTCAGACTACATAGAGAAAAGTAGTGAGAAGGTAAAAGCTGAAAAATTAATTCAAAATTATAAAATTCATGCTATGTTTTTCTACCAACCAGTAACTTGAAAGGAATTTTTATTTAACAGTACAACTTTTGTTAAAACTAGTTCATAGACATTCAGAATTAGTAGTGCCTTCTTAGATATGACCGTCATTTTTAAACACAACAGTCTGTGAATTTCCCTCAAAATAAATATTATTTTAATAAACAATAGATGACAATGGAAAACATGTAAGAGAAACAACGATTATTCATGTATGCTCTCAACTCTAAAAGACCTATTCAAACAGAAATAGCAAGAGATGTTATCTATAATATTTTATAAGGTGTTCTTTCAGAAAAGAGGCATTTCCTGTTATTTCTTTGGCAGCTTATCTGTATCCTAAAACATACTATGTATGGGTGAAATCATTCTAATTTAAAACAAGTACATATCTGTATGTATGCCATTTTGTTGTAATGAAATTCCAATATACACCTTATTGTTCTCTTTACAACTAAAACCTCAAAAATAAACTGTTAAGAGAATGGATGGGTAAGTGTATCCTGACACGGGTTGGAGGTTGTACTTCAACACAAAGAACCACTTGACCGGCTGCAGATATTGACCATTGGTAAAGAAATTCACTCGATTCTGACATTTATTTCACATACTTTTAATTCTCACCTGCTTAGTCATTTTTTCATCTTACCTCCCTAAGTTTATTTTCTTATTAACTGACTTTAATTTATCTTCCATTTGCATATTATAAAGAGACACAAATTCCATTGGAAAAGAAGTGAGAAAATAAATAAAAGGTGGATAGATGGAGGTCTGCCAGATGGATGGTCCTGCTACAGGTAAGAGATGGTGAGTCACCCAAGAAGGGAGAGGAGAAAAGGAAGAAGCATGGGAGCAGAGAAGAGGAAAAGAAGGAGGGAGAGAGGAAAGAAGAAGGAGTGAAGGAAAGAAACTATTTCCATCAGTCACTTTGGGTAATAAAACCTTTGGACAGGATTTAAGAAATGCCATCTGAAAGATCAACGAGTTGTGTTTCTAAAACCTTTGTTTACTGCCGCAACAAACAACCTTGGGCAGGAACCAAACGTGCTGCTCTCCCCTCTTACCCTCAAGTTTCAGCAGGTCCAAAATTTAACTTATTTTCCCTACTTCCCTGTTTTTGCATCTGGTTCTTTTGTGCTCACTGGACCCCATATAATGAGATGGTTAGAATAATACAAATGTTTTGAAGAGAGTCACAGGAATTTTGAAGAAGAGCGTAAACTCAGGCAAATTAATGTTTCTTACCCAGTTTCGTCCCTGGATTGCTAGAATAAAATGAGATGATACTTGCAAACACTCTATTTTCCTGCCTTTCACACAGTAGATGTTCAGCAAATGAAAGTATCTTTGCTTACTGTTATAGTCACCAGCCTACTGTTTTTTAACTTCAAAATTACAGAATCTAATTCCTTGTCATCGGTCACCTACGTTGCTGGAAGAATTTATTATCCTGTTTCTCTACCTCAGCCTCACTGTGTCTAACTCTCAACACACCTTTATTCTAACTGAATAGTGATAAAAATTCATTCTCCCCAACACTCTGCTCATCATGGCATCAAGCATGTCTGTTGAAAGCCTGTCTGTTGCTGGTCACTGCAATCAGGTTAATAAAATTTACATGTAATCTCAGATGTGTTTTCCCTATCAGCTAACCCTAATCTGGTCCTCTGCCCTCCCATTCTGCAAGTCCCTCCTACTTTCCTTCAATACACAGCCCCATCTAGCTACCCGTGAACTCTCTTCTCTTTCCCATCTACATCATCCAAAAGTATTCTTCTACACTCGTCTCTATTCCCTTGTTTCCCCCTCCCTCCTCAACCTACTGTGCAGCATGACTTATACTTCCAACAGGACACCCACATATTCTAGTCAGGCCGGCAGAGTGTTCCAGTGAGGGTTCCTCAGAACTCATCTTAGTTTCTTTTTTTTTAAGTTTAGTTATTTTGAAAGAGAGAGAGAGAGAGAGAGAGAGAGCAAGCGTGAGCAGGGGAGAGGAGAGAATCCCACCCAGGGGCTGCGCTGTCAATGTAGAGCCCAACATGGGGCTTGATGCCCTTAACTGTGAGATGATGAACTGAACTGAAATCAAGAATTGGACACTTAACCGACTGAGTCACCCAGACACCCCATCTTACTTTCCTTCTTGGCAGGACCTGATACTGCTTGAGGACACCTCTATGTCAATACACTCTCCTCTCTTGACCTGACAACTTAGTCTCCTAGATTTATGATTTATAGTCCACTCCTCAAGCTCCTTATATCTGCTGCCATTCAGCTTTCATAGACTCCTGGAGGATACATCATCAACCCAATGGTGAAAACCAAAACCTGAGATTCAGCCCTAAAACTTTTCTCTTGCTCATTCCAACGCTCACTAAAACAGAAACTCTTTTGAATCAGTAAAGCTCTTGTGAACTCATCCACCTATTTCCACTTCTGCTGCTGCTATCCTAGTTAAACTTCTGGCCTTCTCCTGACTGAACTATCATAATTGTACCCTGTACCCTCTTATTAACTCATAAACTCGCCCATCCCATTTTCAGCACTGTAGTAAGGATATTAACTTCCAAGTAGAAGACTGATGATGCCACTACATCATCATGAAGCCCGAATCAGCATAATGAGATCTGGCTGAGAAGTCATAAGCCACCAGCTGTACAGTAATGAATGCACGCATTTCAAAAGAAACCGCAGGTATAATACTCCCACTGATAAAGGGGTTTCAAAAGAACCACAATAGCCAAAAAGAATTCTCTTGTTGTGATGTACAGCATAGGGAATATAGTCAATAACATTGTAATGACTTTGTATGGTGGCAGATGGTAACTGCACTTACTAAGGGGACCATTTCAGAATGCATAAAAATATCCAATCACTATGATGTACCCTGGAGCTAGAATACTGTATGTCAATTACACTTCAGTAAAAAATTGCCACATGCACCATACCCCTAAAATATAATTCTTAAAGTCATATTTCTGAAGTTTATAAAAAATTAATTGCATATTAGGTATTCTTTTGTCGACTGCATTTCTCACTCAATATTATGTTTGCAAGATTCATGTACATTGATGTATATAGTTGTAATTCATCCATTTTAACTGCTATATAGAACTCCATTTTATGGAGACCTATAATTTATTTATCATTTCTACTATTGATGGAGGTTTGAGTTATTGTCTAGTTTTGTTTTGTGACTATGGAATAAAGCTAATAAGAACATTGAGGGGGAAAAAAGATCCACAATAGGCAAAGAAAATTAACTCTTAACGTTCTCCAGGCTCAGAGAATACTGAAGCAGACCATGAGGACGTAAAGCAAGAAACAATTTTCCGCCTTTTGTCTCCTTATCTCTCTCCTTCGTCCTTTCCCTTCCCTTATCCTTGGAAGTATCAGAAGTGCAGCTAGCAAGAAGGCAGGGCGCCAGCAGCCTAAGCAACCGTACCCACTTCTTCCCACTCTCCGCAGTAGGACTGTGCCGGGGCCAGGATGGAGAGCTGCAATTTCCAACAGAGACAGGGATTCTCTGATTGGAGTAATAAACTACAGCATGCAGACTGCTTCTATGTCTAGGAGAAACTGGAAGGCTTTTTATGACCTAAAAAAGATTGGAAAACTCATTGGGCCTGACTAAATTTTCACACAACTGGCAGGAGTCAGTTTAAGAATACAGCCATGAGAAACCTCGGGCTCTTTTCCAATTATACACGATGAATCTTCCTCGTTCAACGTACCAGTGTGGGGAGGTAAGATATGCAGAACTCAGTGACTGAGCGGCAAGTGAACAGGAGAAATCAAAGATCGTGAACGTGGAAGCAGTAGGTCTGGCACCTATCTTGTGAGCCATGGGATGACCTTGAGATATAAGCCTTGAGATGAACAGCAAAGCAGAATGACAGACTGACTCGATGGCTATTAGGTACTGACACCACATGAGCCCTATACTCCTCCCCTACAGACTCATATTACATAAGAAAAGGTACACGTGTTTGTATATATATCTTCCATTTCCTAAGTAGATTGATATACATACCAGTCTTTCCAGGAAAATACAGGTTTACACCCATTGTTACAATGTAACAATGGGGTCTTATTTCACAGATAATATACATGGCACACGTAACAGAGATTAAAGATGCATGGAACGAAAACTAATACAAGAGTAAGGAGACATGGACAACCCCAGATGGAGGCACCACCGGAGTGCCCTCTCTCAACAACTCAGAACATGGAGACAGAAAGTCTGGGGGACATAAAAGAATTCAACAACACTGTTAATTGGTTCGACCTAATTGACAGTTACAGAAAATTCACACTGTCACAGAAGAATATACCTTCTTTTCAATGGCACATGGGACATTTAGCAAGTTAGAGAGTATTCCAAGCAAGGAAACAAAGCTTAATAAATTTAAAAAAAATAGCCAAGCCATACTAACTACATTCTATGTTCACAGTATAAATCTGTATTCAATGATATGTGTTATCTTAGGAACTTTAAAAAAACATTAAACCCAACCCAAACATAAGAAAATAATGAAGAGTAGAATCAATAAAATAGAAAACAAAAATTTAGAAAAATCAGTGACATGGAAAGTTGGTTCTTTGAGAGATCAATGAAATTGATTAGCCTCTACCCAGATTGATCAACAAACAGAGGGAAACAGAAAAGGGGCAAAACACAAGCCATTAACAATCAGGAACAAGAGATGTAACAACATGACAGGCTCTGCACACACTCAAATGAATAAGTAAATGTGAAAATTTTATGTCAATAAATGCAACAACTTAAAAGAAATCCATGAAAGGTACAACTACCAAAGCTCATTCAAGAATGAGTCAATAAACTAAGTAGACACATATCTATGACATAAATGGAATTCACACTTAAAAAGTCTTACCCCGAAGAAGACTCAAGGTCCAGGTGGTTTCAATCGTGAATTCTATCACATCTTTAAAAAAGAAATAGGAGAGAGGGGGCAAGATGG
>NW_027532420.1:1047695-1196754 GCF_008692635.1 Crocuta crocuta | reverse complement strand
CAAAAAGGGAGGGCTGATGGATGTGGGGGGAGGGGGGGATGGGCATGGAGGAGGACACTTGTGGGGATGAGCACTGAGTGTTATGTGGAAACTAATTTGACAATAAACTATTAAAAAAAAAAAAAGAAAGAATACCTTTACTCATTTGTTTCTTAAATTCCATATATACTGTACACCCAAAACTAATATACACAAAAATTAAAAAATGAAATAATGCCAACTGTATGCAAATGCTTGGAATTATTCCAGCAAAGAAAAAAAAAAGGTTAGTTTGATATTTGAAAATCAATCAGTTTAATTCATCATATTAAGCAGCTGAGAAAGAAAGCTCATGAAAGTTTTTGTCCTTTGTCATATAAAGATCTTTATAAGAATGTTCATAAAAACTTTGTAATAGCCAAAAACTGTAACACAAATGTTCATCAAGAAGTGAAGGTAAATAATTATCGTACATCTATACAATGGCATACTAATCAGCAAAGAAAGAAAGAAAGAAAGAAAGAAAGAAAGAAAGAAAGAAAATAATACACTCTTGATGTACTCAATGACATGGATGAACTTAAAAATAATTAGGCTGGATAAAGGCAGTCAGACCTAAAAGAGTACATACTATATGGTTTCAGTTATATAAAATTCCAGAAAATGCAAACTTTTATATATATGTTTATATATATGTTTAGATGTTTATATATACATATATATATATGTGTGTGTATATATATAAAACAGGAAACAGTTCAGTGGTTGCCTGGAGACGGAGGAGAGAAAGAGGTGACATGAGGAAACCTATGAGGGTGATAGATATGTTCACGACCTTGATCATGATGATTATTTCATGGATGTGCACATCTGCCAAAATTTCTCAAATTCCATGTGTTAGATATGTGCAGTTTATTGTATGTCAGTTATATCTTTATAAGGCAGTTAAAACAATAAATGAATAAATAAGTTTTTGTCTTAAATTCCTTGCTCACTTTCTTAAATTTAATAAACTCGTGTGCTAGATGCTACAATAAAGACACAGATGGGTGAGATCCAGTCTCTACATAGAAGCTGGTTAGCATTAAACATGAGGGCCCAGTCGGGGGCAAACACAGTTTTTATCAGATTGTGATTTGGAGAAGGTTAGAGAAGAAGAGTGGGAAAGAAGAAGAGAAGGAGAGGGAAGAAGGAGAATGAACAGGAGAAGAAGCAGCATCTATGCTTTGATTCACCAGAGTAACAAGAGGTTCACTTATTGTTCAAGCATATACTAAGTATTTATAATATTCCAGGCACCATGCTCAGCACTAAGAAAATGCCCTTAATAAGTAAAATGTATGAGGTAAACACACACTTAGATCATGAAATTTACAAAAATAATGACGCACAAAGGAGGAAAGAAAGAATTCTAATCCTGATGGATTAGAAAGGAATGTTTGACCATGACCATGACGATAAGGAAATAAACAAATAAAAATATTTCAGTGAGCATTAAGGCTGGAAAACATTGTTCCTCCTATGGAAATAATAGGGAAAATGTGCTTTGGTGAGACAGTTTCTCTGATGTGACTGAGGAATGAAAATCCATCTAGTAGGGTTTACAAATAGGATATATAAAGGAAAAGTAACAGGAAATTAAGCTAGAAAGTGGGGCTGTCGTGATATTATTGTGAAAGAAACTGCATCCCACAGTAAGCACTCTGGAACCGATTCTGTAAGCACATGGCTATTTAAAAACAACAGCGTGACCACCAACCGTTCTAATCAACTGAGATGGTTCACAAGTAATCTGTGAATTATAATGATTATATCACTTATGTTTGCAAGTAATACAGTTTTTAAAAGTCAATCATGATTTCTCCCCCCAAGAACATCATACATGGTAACTAGCTTTCTGATATTCTTTCATAAGCATGAGGGCTGGATGTGCAATCACAATTGGTGAGTGGTGGCATTTCAATAATCCTTGCTTAAGAATCACAGGAAAGTGTGTCAAAAAAGTGAACTACATAGCATGTGTATGATAGCAGGACAATTACAATACATAAAGAGGAAGAAGAATCATCAGTATCAACGAGGGGCAAGTTGAAAATCAGGTGAAAAATTTTAAGATGCATTAGGAAAGGATGAAAAGATGGAATGAATAACAAGAAAAGTTAATACAAATGAAAATAAAGGTAGAATGTCAACATCTGTACACAAGACGTTCTGGAAAAATACAAGGGGGGAAACAGTTTATATAAATTATTTGAAGACATATGACCCATTATTTTGCAAAAATTACCCCCACGCACGTACAAACATGAACTCAGCTTAAGAAAACCCAAAGGGTGCCAAAGAAGTTACAAATAAATCACTGTGGACATTTACAGGGAGATTTAATAACAGCAAAGACAAAGGGACCATTCTAAAATTTTCGAACAAGAAACGGCAGATCAACTAACAAGGAAAAGCACCACAGCGGTACTCTTCAAGCGACAGTAAGTAGGGGCAGTGCTTACTCCTGATCTGGAGCCACCTGCTTTGAATCCAGGGTCTGTCAGACGCTAGCACTAGCTTTACATTAAACAGGATATTTAACTTCTTTGTAGCTCCGTTTCCTCATTTATACAATACAGATCACAGTAATTCCCACGTCATAAGATTGTGGGGAGTGCTGAATACGTTACAATATGTAAAACCCATAAAAATACAGCCAGACGCATAATAGACATCATATGGCTATAAACTATTATTGTTTTCAGATCTCTTGGTAGCAATATTTGATGGAGGAATACAAAGAAACATTTTTTTTTAAATGCTCAAGAAAAGACATTCAATGTGAGAATTTTATATCCATTGGGACAATCGTTTAATTACAAGGGTGAAAAGAACAGAAAAACATATAATAAAGACAATGAAAACATGAACACTAATATATCAACATATTATTAATAGCGTACAATTATTTTTTTTAATGTTTTATTTATTTCTAGGAGAGAGAGAGAGAGAGACAGCGTGAGCAGGGGAGGGTCAGAGAGAGAGGGAGTCACAGACTGAAACAGGCTCCAGGCTCCGAGCTGGCAGTCAGCACAGAGCCCGACGCGGGGCTCGAACCCACGAACCGCGAGATCATGACCTAAGCGAAAGTCGGACGCTCAACCGACTAAGCCACCCAGGCGCCCCAATAGCATACAATTATTAATTCACAATTATTAGTCTTGATTTATCTGAAATTTATTGAGAATGTTAAATGCCACTTATTATTTCAAACTCTTTATATAAATTAATGAATTTAGTATTCACATAAACCCGAGGCGGCAAAGAAAGGTTCACCAAAGGTCACTCGGGATGGGTCTGATAGGCAATCAAGAGTATGTCTCTACTAAGCCTCCTTTGTAAGGTCCGTAAATGTGAGACAGATCTTAAACGCAAACCATCTGTTCCGTGTTCCCTTTCCGAGTCTTTGCTCCATGAAAGCTTGTTTACAGACAAGCTTATCTCTAAGAAATGGTCCTTGAGTGTGGTTTCAGTAGAGGCAGAAACCTTTCTTTCTAAGGAGTTTGCATTTTGGTTACCTGTCCTGTTGTGTTGTCGTCCATATAAAAAGCCAGTTTGTGGTTGAGTCCAGTTATGGATGAAACCAAATATCTCACAACAAAGGACTGGCACTAGCCGGTTGGCACTCATACGCAAATGTGTGCAAAGCACAGAGCTCTATTGTTTTTTTTGGACAAATCATGCACACATTTCTCCCAGTATTTGAGTCAGAGCAAGAAATGACTAAAGACAGAGAAAGCAACAAGAAAGTTAGAGACCTTGACTTTTCACTGGTGAAGAAATAACAGTCCTTGGTTACCTACCCAGCCCCGTAAGCCTACAGTCATGAAGGAATCTTGCCAAGAGGGAAAAGCAAAAAAGCATATGGATTCAAGCTTGGTTCGAGTCCTCCAACTCCAGCTCTGGAGCCTTTGCTAGAAGCTGGCCTCCGGTGACCATCCTGCCATCTTGGCACAAGGCTCTGTAGTGGAAATTCTCTCCACCCAAAGACCAACTGCTTCTAAAAAATTCTTAAGAATTCCTAATTTAAAATTTTCTCAAGGAAAATCAATCCTGTTGTCATTGGGTTGAACCTTGTCTTTTCAGCTGGATTACACGAACCTAAGTATTTTCTTTCTCAAGTGTAACTGCTGTTCCGGTGGTCAGAAATTACCCCAGCATTGTTTTTATGGTGTCTTTTCCAGCTGACAAAGTCTGAGTTTTTTAGGTCGTGGAGAGGCCACTTGGGAGAACATGAAGGAAATACCACTGATCCCTGTTAGTACTAAGACTGGTTAGATTGCCTGAGTCTCTCATAGTCTCTGCCCCAAAGCAAAGCAGAGCCAGAAGTGGGGGAGAAATGTGCCCTGTGAAAGGGAGGCCTCTGACATACTCATATAGTAAGAGTCCATGAGTGTTCCTTTTTGTTCAAAACACCACTCGCCTTCTCTATTCTTCATGAGTCTTGTGAGTAACAGGGACAATAAAATTTCAGAGTAAACAAGAAGGCTTTGCAAAGTTCTTCAGTAACTATCCCAAGACACTGAGTACCTCTATTACTGGAGAAATTGTTTGGAAATTCCCCAGGTTGAAAACACAAGGTCAAGTAACCTCTTTTGCTATGACTAGAACTATACCTCTCCACCAAACGAAAGTTTCATTCCATATTGAAAAGTCGCAAATAATGACTAGGATATTCAGACTCCATTGCAACGTGTATGGACCCATTTGTAAGTCTTCAAGGGTACCCTAAAATCGGGGTTCCTGTCTACATTCCATCTGTACAGCTTCACCGGGATTAACCTGGTGCAGATGAGATAGGCAACCAGACACGTCCTCAGCAACCTTACTAAATTTTTCTCACCAATGCCGATAAAATATTTGTCAATTTGTCTCCCATGAAGTGGGTGATTTCTTCTTAAATGTTGGCCAAGTTTCCAACTGAAGTCTTCTGGAGATGCCAAGCGGCCAAGGTAACAGATTATCTTCCCCATGTGGGGTTTTTCCCAAAAAAAAATTTTTTTCATACTCTAAAACAAGTATTGTGTCACAAAAAATGTTGCTCAATAAGGCTCTTTGGGAGTGTAAGGGGAAATGAGATATTGAGCTCTTGACAGTCATTTGTGGCAGCTTCATTGATTTTACCCTTCCTTTTTTTCCCTTTAGTTGCACTTGGCGAGGGTTTAGAGGCCCAGCAACACACTATTTTCCATTCCAGGTTTTGGTTGCATCTTAAATCCCTGCTTTCTGACTTAAGGCCATTCAGTGAGGAAAGAGCTTTGGTCATATCTGCTTCAAGATCTACACCTGAATGTTTTCCAGAGGTGTTAAAGTCTCCAATGTATTCATCTTTCTACTTGTTTGTGACTCTGGTCTCCAAAATTTCTGTCTAATATTTATATTTTTTTCTGAATTTCTGATCTCATTACAGAATTTGACACCTTTAGAGCCACAATCAGAATATTCACAGTACATTTTCCATTGAAGTTTAGCACATACGCGGTTCCTAATAACATATAAATCAATGGATAGGGATCTGGGAACTCTGAATCAAATGCCCTTAGAACCACAGCAAATTGCTCTATAAATTTCCGCCTACCCTGTACGGGCTTTGCAAAGCCTTTGAAAATCACTTTCAGACCACAATCAGGGCTCAAGTTCCACCATAAGGGGCTTGTTCGGATCTGGATAACTTTAAGAGCCAAGTCAGCTTTCAGAGTGGCTGGCTGGCCAGGAGGAAAGGAGAGCTGGTCAGAGAGAGTGCTGGAAGTAAGGGATCATAGAGGGCCACAGGATAGAAGAAGACAGAGGGTAAGATCCAAACTTTTAGGTTCAAGTTACGGTTTGGGCCAGGCAGAAAGAAAATCTTTCACATTTTTCACTTGTCTCCTTCACGGAATGTTTGGAGACGCAATCATGGAATCTGCATTTCTCTCACAAGCTTTCTCCTATCAATAATAATAATAAATAAATAAACACAGGGCATTGAATGTTTGCAATTTTAGTCCCTTTCCATTCTAAACAACCACTTCTCAAATGAACAATTTTGTTCCAATGTAAGGTTTCCCAAAATGGCTACCAAACTAGTGTTGGTAAAACTGTGCCATTTAGGAAATGACTCACATGCGTTAGTTATGGTATAAATACACGCAAGAGGCCTTCAGGAGACACACACCTGGGTTTAGGCTGAGACAAACACGGGGCAGTCTGGCAACGGTCAGTCAGTTCAGTCACTTGTTCACCTATGCCCTGGGCTCCCCAACCTACTGGTTTGTCAGTCTCCTATGGTGGACCTGACAGATCTCGGAAAACACGAAGTTTAGACGTGAACTTCCACTGATCCGGGAGCAACAGAAGATAACAAAAAGCACGGTGACCAAAACCAATGTTGTTTGTAATGAGACTGCTTTCTTCCAGGGACACATATCTATAAATACGAGCAAATCATCAAAGAGTCCCTGGCAAAGGCACCATCACAGGACACAACACACTTAGTATTTCATAGCTTGATGAAGACTAGAACTCAGACCTAATGGGACACTCCCTGCAGGGGCCTCGGTGGCTCCCCGTTTCTGAACTTGGGACTTTGGGCTTCAGCACAAAGGGCATTTTAAATAGGATCTCGGTAGGACTTACAGGTTGTTTAGCTCACCAAAGTATCACCAGATAGCCTTTCAATAAACAAAAGTCTGGGGCGCCTGGGTGGCTTAGACCGTTAAGCGTCCAACTAAGGCTCAGGTCATCGTCTCGTGGTTCAGGGGTTCCAGCCCCGCATCGGGCTCTGTGCTGACAGCTTGGAGCCTGCTTCGGACTCTCTGTCTCTCTCACTCTGCCTCTGTCCCGCTCATGCTCTGTCTCTTTCTCTCTTTCAAAAATAAACAAACATTAAAAAAAACTTTTTAAATAAACAAAAGTCACATTTAGTAGAACTTATTGCAGTAAGGGACAGGACCATTGTGACAGTTTTAGCAGTTTCCCAGGAGCGCTCAGAAGCAGAATAACCACAGAGCTTTGGGCTCTGCACTCAGGAGGTTAAGAAGGGATAGGACTGGGCAGAGTCTGTGAAGTCACCGTTCAGGACTGGCTGACACATGAAGGGGAGGGTCTTGATAAGGAAGCTGTTATTGATAAGAAGGCTATTGGCCAGAGTGGGATTAATGTTTTGGATATATTGATTTGTCAGCATTTACTGCAGCCAACCGTGGATTTAATCACGTTTGCAATCTTCTCTTTCCTAGGCTAAAGCTTCCTAGAAGGAATAACTACATCGCGTTGACCTAAGTGCTTTTATCGTTGTCTCCAACTCATGTTTATAGACGGTCTCAATTCTCAAAGACTGATTCCAGTAAAAGCAGAATTTCAAATGAAAACATCAGATATTACAGAAATGGACATATACCAGTAAAAGAAAAGAATTGATTAAAAAAACACATTATGAGCATTTCATTTTATTTATTCATTTTTTTTATTTGAGAGCGAGCGAGCAGGGGAGAGGGGCAGAGGGAGAGAGAGAGAATCTTAAGCAGGTTCTATGCTCAGCTCAGAGCCCGACAAAGGGCTCGATCCTACGACCTAAGCCCAAATCAAGAGTTGGACACTTAACTGACAAAGCCACCCAGGCGCCCCACATTTCATTTTATTTTTCTAAATTTTTATTTATTTTAGAGACAATGAGAACACAAGTGAGGGAGAGGAGCAGGGTGTGTGGGGGAAGAGAGAAGACGAGAGAAGGGGGAGGAGGGAGACAGAGAGAGAAAGCCCTGTGGTGGCTCAACCCCATAAACCGTCAGATGTGACCTGAGCTGAAACCAAGAGTCAGATGCTCAACTGAGCCCCCTATCTGCCACATTTCACTTTAAAACTCACTCTCAAGAAGTGAATAGTACAACAAGTTCAAACTTAATATCTGGCAAGAAGGGGGCACACAGAATTAATTCCCAAAATCAACTATGTACAAAGTCACAAAGAAAGCCTCAAGGCAGCTCTGAAGTCAACCTCATCTATAGTACCGCTAAGTATAATAAAATTAAAAACTATTAGCAAACATTTCATGGGTCTTTTTCCAACGACAAAAGAAATTAATAACTTCTCCAAGAAAAAAGCAGAAAGAAAATTATGGTAAATGTACAACATCTCAAAGAAAAAGAGTCAAAAGAAAATGATGATGACCTTACAAGAGCTCGCCACAGAAAACACAAAGGCCGAACGCAGCAAGAGAAGGTAAAACACAGCCAGTCTCCCCCTTTACCGCCAAGGCACTCACTCTTCAACACGAATGCACGCTGCTCTTCTGAGATTTATCTTTCTTTCTCTCAAATATACTTTTTGCCAGCATTTCCTGTACTTGAAAGAAGAAAGGGGTGGGGGGGCGGGGGGCACCTGGTGGCTCAGTTGGTTGAGCAATCCAACTTCAGCTCAGGTCCTGATGTCCCCCCGTCTGTGAGTTCGAGCCCTGTCCTGTGACAGCTCAGAGCCTGGAGCCTGACTGGGACTCTGTGTCTCGCTCTCTCTCTGCCCCCTCCCCTGCTCATGCTCTGTCTGTCTCTCAAAAATAAATAAATAATAAAAAAATTTTAAAGAAAAAAAGAAACAGGAAACAGTGGGAAGAAGATAACATTTTTGAGAGGAAAAAATGTCTGTGTGTGCTTTCCTCTGTACGTCAAATAAAATAGATCATACAGTGAGTACGACACATTTTTATACATTTTCATTGTTGATTTGCCGTCTTCACACTATGCCCCGCCCTCGGAGTGTCAAAACCAGAGAGTCTCAATGTGGTGGCCCAGTAGGGTCCTAAGTCCACATCTTACCCCAAACCCCTTAAACCTGGATCTCTGAGGATGCACTCAAGCGTGTGTTTTTGAAGCCTCCAGTTTGGTAGTTCAAGTGCAAAGTGGAGAATGGCTCTCCTAGGGGATGGTTAGGAGGAATCTCCAGCCAGGACTTCCTTCCCATACCCCACTCTGACCTTGCCTCCTGCCTTTCACAGCTTTATCAGTACCTGAACACACAAACCGCAAACTGATCAAACAGAAGTAGAAAGACAGCAAGGAGAAGATCCCAAACCATCTCATCGTGCTGTGCTCTTGGGCTGCCTCTCTGAGTCGTCGGAACACAAGAAATAACAAAGCTTAGATCTTGGGCCACAGGAATCCAACTTCACTAACAATGGGTAACGTGCATGCGACTAACACCAGCGCACATGAAAAATTCTGGAGGAATCTGGTAGATTTTAAGTGTAGTGTGAGTCAGCGGTCATTTGGCTGCCAGAAAATGAACTCCATCAGAGGCTGTATCAACAGACGGGCACCGTCTGGGCAGGGAAGACCCCTTTCTCCTGCCCGCCGGGACACTTTAAGTCCTGAGTCATGTTGTGAGCAGCGCACTGTAGGATGAACATGGAAAATGAGATTAACGTTGATGAGGGGACGCGGAACGGTCATCTTTGCAAGAAGGCCATTCGGCTGGGAAGAAAGCTAGCCGGGGGAAAGCGTGACAGATGTTTTCAAAATATTGGAAGAACGCACATGTGGAAGTTAGATTAGATGTATTGTGTCAAGTCCAGAAGTCGAAAGCAATGGGTAGACGGAAGGAAATGCTCTTCGGCGGTGTTGGTGGTGAAGAGCACAGAGCACTGGGGTCCCCGGAGAGAGGTGACCTTCAAGCGTGCAATGGGCGAAGGCGGCTTCAGAGCTTGCAAAGCACCGAATCGGGTCACAGAGGGTCCCTTGGTCTGTCTGAGGTTTTAGGGTCGGGGTACTGAAAAGTTGCAGCTGGGTGGCTCGCCCCTCTGCCACCCTGCAGTCCGCCCCAAGGAGGCAGACACCAGGGCAGCCAGCGCAACGGGGACACGCAGTGACCTCTCCGCAAAGGTCACCTTCCTACAATACGACCAGCACGCGCGGCTCTGTATCACCCCCTTTCTCACGGAACCCAACTTTCCTGCACACACTGGTGCCCTGTGACTGTGCTGTCGGCGAGGACTCGGGGCCCCGTCCACACCGGCCGCAAGTCCGGGATTCCGGGGGGGTGGTCGTCAGCCGTCAGCCCCCCGCACCCCGCATGCCGAGCTCAGGCCGCACGTGAAGCTGCCCGGAGGAAGGGGCGAGGGGCCGCGCTCCGAGGTCCCGGCGGGGTCCCCGCCATTGTGAGGGCTCTCTGTCTCTCTCTCTCTCTCTCTCCGGGACCTTCTGGAAGTGCCGGGGGCGGGGGGCACCCTGCAAACCCGGACGCAGGGGNAGATGCGCGCGAGGCGCCTGGGCTCCGGCAGCCCGGGTCCGTTTTCCCGGGGTGTCCTCTTGGGCGGCTTCAGGGAGCGCGTGCAGGGGGTTTAGACCCCGGGGCTTCGGGGCTCAACACTCCTGAGTCCCCGCGGCAGCGTCTCCTCCAGATCACAGTCCGCGTGGCTGAAATCTGGTCTTGAAAGCCCTGGACAGTAAGGTGGATTGTTGTCTTGTGGGGTTTATGAAATCGCGGTTTAACCCTTGGCCGGAAGATGTTGCCAAGACACTTTGGAGACGTTCTGATTTTCAAAAAGGAGTTGCCGCAGGTGTGCCCGCTTCTCAACTCGCTTTTCCAAAATGTGCACCTAAGAAAGTTCAGACCTGACGTTAAGGATGGAGAGGATGCGTAAGAGAGCTGGGAAGTCCCGGAGAACTTTCCATATTCCACATACTCTGGGATGTCCCCCTTCAAACAGGCGCGGCACCCCTGGCTGGGTACAGAATGAAGGGTTTCATTTCAAACGATGGCAAGCGGAGAGGTGCCCCTGGTGTGTGACTGTTAACTGTGAGTTGAGGTGCTTGATGGACAAGATGCTGAATGTGTAGAAATTGATTTGCCTTCGCAGTTACATTTTGCAATGTGTTTTAAGATTGAGAAGACTAAAAAAAAAAACCTACCTATAAAATTTAAATTTGGGGGTAAAAATGAAAAAGAAAACAACCCAGAATTTGANCGCAGTTACATTTTGCAATGTGTTTTAAGATTGAGAAGACTAAAAAAAAAAACTACCTATAAAATTTAAATTTGGGGGTAAAAATGAAAAAGAAAAAAACCCAGAATTTGTAATTCAGTGTAAGAGTCAAGAAAAACATTTAACTTGTGAATTAAAAAAAACCGTGAAGTTGCGGAACACAGAGTATTCTAGGATTGGTGAAATAATTTTTAACACAAGTACTTACAGTCGTAGAAGTATTATCGTGAGAATGTCTTCCTGTGCTTAAATGCCACAAAAATGTAGCATTAGACCCGCTCACACTTCCTGTCATTGGAATGCCTTGAGTTTCACGATAGCTACTCACTTCGTTTCTGCAAAGTCAAGCCATTAAAAGTATGACTTAGTAAGACAACACTCAGAGAGGTGGCTGGTGAAAGAGATCACGTAACTGGTTTGAGAGCAAGTGTGAAAGTGTGAAGAAGGAAGTAAAATGAGAAGTCTTTCCTGATAAGCCAGAAGCCTGTATGAGAGCCACCACTCGTGGGTCAGTCGTGAATGAATGTCCCCCTCTGTGCACATGTGTCTGTATTATGCACGGGCAGCCGGCTGGAGGTTAAACTTCATTTATTTTTAGTCTTCAAAGCGTCTTCACTGGTGATACAATCAAGTGTTTACTGTGAGAATCTTTATGCGTTTTTATCTGCTTTTCCTACTTAACCATCTTTTATGTCCTACACGGTGCACGAGAGTTGATATTCTGTATGTGATGCACACTCTTTTTCACTGTGAAGCATCATCTTAGGTCTTTGAGTTCCACAGACCACAAGACAGCATATTATGTGAGCGCTAAAGTGTTCTCATTGGTTGAGTGGAGTCTTGACAGGGCATGTGTCATGAATGCCTTCAGTGAAACTGCTGTGTCCTTGCCATGAAACTCCCAAAAGACACTGTGCATAGACTCCACGTCTCTCCCTAGTGGCCTAAACAAGGGACTCCTTTGGATGTAAACCTTGGAGAGGAACTGAGTGTTAATTTCCTGTGAACTACCTATACTCCCAGAAGAGATTTCAGAAGATGAATAAGGGACACTAAGTATACAAAATCTCCAGCAGAGGCAGAGTTTTGGTAATTTACGTTTAGAAAGTATTTTTGTAATGTTTCAAAAATACAGAACAGCTCACAAACTGTGAATCAAGTTTAGCCATCCAGCCCTTCACCCCACCTACAAAGGCACACAAAAAATGGGAGGGAAAATCACAAAGAGAAATGAGATCTCCTTGTTCCTTGACTTACATTTGCATTTGTTAGGCTCCTCTTTCTAATTATTCGTGGTACATGACTTACTAAAAGATCCTAAAATGTTTCCCTGAAGGATAGTAGTACAAGGAAGCCGACATCGGAAAAGTAAGGCTCTTGAATGCTGAGAACAAACTGAGGACTGATGGGGTGGGGGGGGGGGGATGGGGGGATGGGCATGGAGGAGGGCACTTGTGGGGATGAGCACTGGGTGTTATATGGAAACCAACTTGACAATAAACTATTTATAAATAAATAAATAAAAGTAAGGCAAACAAAGTATCGCCTATTATAGAATTAAAGTTAACTGGGCATGATGGGAAAAAGAGGAAATATATAGAATTATCGTCCAACTAAAAAATCTGCAAAGCCTAGAAAGAGCAACTAGATTGCTAAATGCAGTTATTCGCCAACGTGACATTGCACAGAGTTCACTCTAGTTGGACGGAGTTCAGGAGTTTGATTTTAAAAGAAAAAATGTATATAATAGGGGCGCCTGGGTGGCTTAGTTGGTTAAGCGACCGACTTTTGCTTAGGTCATGATCTCACGGTTCGTGGGTTCGAGCCCCGCGTCGGGCTCTGTGCTGACTGCCAGCTCAGAGCCTGGAGCCTGTTTCAGTCTGTCACTCCCTCTCTCTCTGACCCTCCCCTGCTCACGCTGTCTCTCTCTCTCTGTTGCCTAGAAATAATAAAAAAAAAATGTATATAATAATAAAGGAAGAATTATGTGAAGTATACTTTTATTCCAAAAAGTGTTGGACTGGGAGTATAAGTACCTAGATCCTTACATATATTTTAGAGTAATGCATTCAAGGAGAGCATGTCTTCTGTTGCCCATGCCTTTATTAAAGGTCAAGATCAACAAAAGAATGCTTACAGATTTATAATGTTGTATCAATTAACTGAATAATCTAGAACATCAGTTATTATTGAGTGGGAAAATGTAACTTCTTTTCTGTTTTATGTAACTTTAAATATCCCTACTTTACAGTTTAAATGCAAAAAAGGATTAGCTTAATATTAACACAAATTGCTTTAATGAGAATTGCTATTTTAAATTAAAATAGTCAAAGCACATATATATGGTTTATGATGTCTGTCACCAAAAAAACTTCCTAATAATGGCAAGTAGTTTGCAACATGCCACGTTGTCTGTCTCCATTGTTTATAATTCTGCATACTTTGGTGCTTGCTTTATTTGTATTTACGGTTTCAGATTAATCAGTGATGATGTTTTTCAAAATACCATCTGCGTGTTAACTGCGTGAGAATTCCCTAGAAGTCTTTAATTGTTTTCCCCTTACCTGAGACCAACCAAATCTCTGGGTTTGCGTCTAGGAATATACATTCCTAGCAGACATACTAAGTTATTCTCACGCACAATGACAGTGTTAGAGTCACTGATCTGAGGTGTGTAACAATGACTAATTTCATTGGTTTTACCATCTTCATCGTAGAGCTGTTGAGTCTGCAAGGTAATGTGTTTGGCGTCGAGCATCTTAAAAGACATTAGCCACATATCCTCTCTTCAAGGAGCTTACAATTCAGGTAGAAAAAATAAATGCTGAAGCACAGAAGTACTGAGAGATACCAAGGGAGTGGTGCCAAAGCATTGTCTGTGTCCCGAAGTTTGCCCAAGACAGCCGTGTGGCCTACTCGGTGTGAGTGCTCTGACACAAGGCTGAACTTGGGCGGGAACTTGGGGGAGAGTTTCTAGCAGATGACTAGACGCCGTGAAGCACAGGAATCCCTTTGGGTTGTGGATGGCTGGAGAAGGTGAGAAGGCAAGGGGATTACTTAGGGTAACAGTGAAGGATCTTAACTGCGAGTATGTTTTCAGAGATGCCTGGGGCTGCAGTGCGTATGGCCCAAGCTAGCTGAAGGTGGGTCGTGGAGGCTGATTCGTGCACTGAGCACCTGAAAGACTCAGGTAGCAAGAAAAGTATTGGAAACGTTTATGGGATTCGATTAGAGATCATAAAGACTTCTGAGGCGTGGTCTAGTGAACAGGAGCCCTCTGGAAGGGAAGTGATGAACGGGGCAGAGAGGAGGCAGTGAGGGCAGAGCCAAAGCTGTCACGGAAGAAGAACCCGCAAATTCGGTGACTGATTTACAAGAAAGACTAGGAAGTGGAAGAAATGAACCTTGGCATCAGTGTTTTAATCCTAGGACAATGTAGGTCCTACATCCCGGATTAGGGCGTCTCGGGGAAGAGCGGCGGCTGGTTTTCACGGACCACTGATGGAGGACGGCAGCCTTATTCTGTAAATCACTTAAGATTTTACCAGACCTCACACTCTTCAGAGAAGCAAAATAAGCTTTACCCCTTTACATCCCATTAAAGGAAAATAATTGCCTAGGATCAACAAGAATTAAATGGTGTAATATCCTTAAAGTATTTCAGCATTTGACAAGTACCGTTACAATCCCAAAGGGCGAATTAACAGTATGAATAGCCCACTGCCCTGCATTAAAAATGAAGAGGCAAATTTCATCCCACTGAATTAGGCCGTAAATGCAAGTGTAACATGGAGCCGTTGACTTGAGCCTTCTCTGCTGCGCGTTTGCAGTACCCAGGACGTTTCCCTGACGTACCGCAAGCGTCCACAGTCATTAGAGAGGAGGTTCAGTCGTAAGGAAATGTCTGTGAAAGTGGAAACCCGTGAACCCTCTTGTCTTCACCTCACTCTGCATCAGTTTATGTGGACGCCTGGAGTTTCGCTCCCTAGAGCTCCTTTCTGAGGCGGGCAGAGGATTACATAATGGAAGGGCCGGATTGGGTTCTTGTCCCCTCTCCCCGAAGATCTGATTCGCTAATAGCAAGTCTCCCGTTTTTATGATTACGAGTGTATGACTAAGTGCCTTGCAAGCTTCCTGTCTGAGGAGAGCTTTCCGACCCGCCTCGGAATGGTGCTGCGGACCTGTGGTTTGGGGCATAAGAAACTCAATTCATCCTTCATTTTGGTTTCCGCTTCGGTGTATTCTTCCTTCTGAATTGCGAACACCTGATTGGCAGTCATTTGTTCAAGAATCAGTTGTCATCAAAATTGCTTCATAGGAACCAGTTAGTGATACCGGTGGCATGACTTTCAGAGCAGTGGGTCTCTATTCGTGTCCTTCTGAGTTGATCTGAGAAGGTGGAGGGTGGTGGGTTGGGGCGATGCCTTTCTGGCCTTCCAGTTCTGGGGCTCTTGAGATGGAGGTCTTGGCCTCCTATCAAATGGGACCAACCAGGAGTTCTGTCTCATAGCTCTTTCTAGAATGTTTCCTGTGCCCCTGGCATGGCTGTTGTCTTTGGCAGCTATGTGGGTATTCATGGATTCTAATCACCCCCTGGGTAGCATACCTACCTCTGAATATTGCATAGGTATTTACATCATAATTTGGTTTCCTCTACTACATCCTGAGTATCTACATGCACTGTACTGAGAGCTTTATAGGTTAAGTTTGTTTTTCACTACATCTTTATGAGGTAGATTTTATTATGACTTAGCCAGGAGCAGGGATAGAGCTTTGTTTTTAATTTCTCATTTTATTTATTTAAAAAAATTTTTAACNCGGGGCTTGAACCCACGAACCACAAGATCATGACCTAAGCGAAAGTCGGACACTTAACCGACTAAGCCACCCAGGTGCCCCACGTTTATTTATTTTTGAAAGACAGAGAGAGACAGAGCATGAGTCGGGAAGGAGCAGAAAGAGAGGGAGACACAGAATCTGAAGCAGGCCCCAGGCTCCAAGCTGTCAGCACAGAGCCTGATGCAGGGCTCGAACTCACAGACCACAAGATCATGACCTGAGCCAAAGTTGGATGCTTCACCAACTGAGCCACCGGGGCGCCCCCATTTCTTGTTTAAAAAAAAAAACAACATGGGGCGCCTGGGTGGCTTAGTCGGTTAAGCGTCCGACTTTCGCTTAGGTCATGATCTCGCGGTTCGTGGGTTCGAGCCCCGCATTGGGCTCTGTGCTGACTGCCAGCTCAGAGCCTGGAGCCTGTTTCAGTCTGTGACTCCCTCTCTCTCTGACCCTCCCCTGCTCACACTGTCTCTCTCTCTCTCCTAGAAATAAATAAAAACATTAAAAAATAATAATAAAAAAAAACAACTCATGCAGCATATGTTTTAGAAAGCTGTGATAACGGGTTTGGGCCCTCTGGGTTTATGAAAGACCCATGCATATGTATATATTCCTTTCTTGTAGCTGGGTACAGGAAGGCAGAGAGAAGAGGTACTCTGTAGGTAGGGTCTACACGGTTACTTTTACATCCTGATTCTCTACCATTGGACAATCTGACATAAACTTGTACCTCCTTCCAAGCCTTACCGTACGGTGGTCTTCTGACCAAAGAGCGATCGCAAATGGCCTAATCCATACCAGCACTGCAAGAATGCACAACGAGAATCCTCACAAGAAATCCTGACAGTAATCTCACAGTTTTTCAAAGTTGCACTACTCTAACTTCACCGAAGGATTATGGTCTTACCTGTGCTGAGTGACCGTTCCAGGAATAATTGGATTTGGAAAGAACAGACTATGGTTAGTGGAAACGTTACAGGCCTTCTAACTTCCAGGCGTGTATCGTCTCATCTGGTACCAGTTACGTTATTTCTGGTAGAGATTCCTTCTGTAATTACTACCTAGTCCTACATGTTGCTGCGGAATGCCCATTTGTCAGTTCAGATTTGTATAAATTTTAAATTAAGGTATCATTGATTTTTGACATTAGAAATAACGGATGTAGCAGAGAACTTCAAACAAGGGATGATAGTTCAGTTAACTTATAATTCTAAAATTTACAGTAAAGGGGCGCCTGGGTGGCTCAGTCGGTTAACAGCTGATGCTTGGTTTCGGCTCGGGTCATGATCTCGGTCTCATGAGTTTGACCCCCACGTTGGACTCTGTACTAACAGTGTAGAGTCGGCTTGGGATTCTCTCTCCCTCTGTCTCTCTGCCCTCCCTCATGTAAGCTGTCTCTGTCTCTCTCAAAGTAAATAAATAAACTTTTCAACAAATGTTCAAACTTTACAGTAAACATTACAGATTTGTCTGGGTAATTGTTTCTTCTGGAATCTACTCATGTGTATTCAGGTGGTTCTTATCCTTACTTGATTTACTCTTTTTCAGAGTTTGTAGTTTAACTGTTGGAGAAAGAAGACATCGTCTTTATTACTGGGCGTTACTTCATAAGAGTCAATCGAATGGATGCCTTGAAATACCTTTCGCTGGTACAGTCTTACTGCTTCCTGGTACTGGTCGTGCCCTAGTGTCTTTCAAAGTGTTAGAAGGCATTCATAAAGTTCTGAAATCCAAATCCTCATTTTCTTTTTTTTTTTTTTAATTTTCTTTAATGTTTTATTTTTTTCTGAGAGATAGGGACAGCGTGAGTAGGGGAGGGTCAGAGAGAGAGGGAGATACAGAATCTGAAGCAGGCTCCAGGCCCTGAGCTAGCTGTCAGCACAGAGCCCGACGGGGGGCTCAAACCGACGAACCGTGAGATCATGACCTGAGCCGAAGTTGGATGCTTAACCGACTGAGCCACCTGGGTGCCCATGCTCATTTTCATAATTACTTAGTGCTATCACCCTGATCTAACACAATATAGTATTTATCCTCTGAGTTTGAATATTTCTAAATTTCATTAAAGAAACTTAAGGAAAGAAATGTAAGGAAGTCTGCTGATTCCCTTGTGAGATGTGCAAACATATACACTGTGTTTCCTGAAGAAGTCTGGGATCTGAAGTTACACAGTCTCCAGGACAAGGGGAAGGGATTGGATTGAGTGGTTCTTTCCCAAAGGCTTCCCCTAGTCCCCTGATCACCCCCGTGACCACCTGGAGGGGAAGCTGAGGTACTCAGGAAGGAGGCCACGGTGATGCTGCTAATTCCGCTTGCCTGTTGGTATCAGGTTTGGGGATTGCTTACTCCAAATTCTTCTATTGAGACGACTTCAATTCAGGGGCATTTTAATTAATTCTCACTAGTGGCAGCTTCGGTTGTAGGCAGGAAATTACAACGCGGTGAGTGAGCACACAACGTAGAGTGAGTGATTCCTGTCTGTAACAAGCATGTGATCTTGTGTGAGGAACCAGAAGCTTACTCATTAAACATACCAGAAATGGGCTACACTGGAAACGCAGACGGTAGAAGAGCTGTTGTAAGGAAGTCTCCTGATTTACCAGAAGTTGTCGGGCGAGCCGCCGGAGGCTGCGTGGACGAGCGCGGGAAGGCCGGGCTGTATTAGGTCAGCTCTGCAAAGCAAGTTGAGGCTGGCCACAGAAACAGCCGCAGGGTGGGAGGGGGGATATTTCGGATGTTGAAGTGTGAGCACGAAGTACAGGTCAGTCCAGGCAGGAGGGTGTTTGGCGAGACGGGAGTGGACTGTTTGGTTAGAAGGTCCAGAGCTTTAAGGAACAGAGGGGAATCTTAGAGAAGGTGTGAGAAACCAAGGAGCAGGGCCTAAGTTTGGATCTCGGATGACACGATGGGAACCGCTGAAGATTCCTGAATAATGGGCTAAAATTGGTGGCCTGAGGAACTTAGTTTGGCATCACTGTGCAGAAATATCTAAAAGAAGAAGCTGGCCGCGAGCTTCCCCGAAGCTGTTATCAACTGCAGACTTCCGTGAAGTGTCTGTCAACGATTGCTCTTCTCATTCCACGGGCCACCCATATATGGAATTTGAACTCCACTATATGTTCCTGATTATTTCTGCTGATGATAGTGATGACCACTGCAGGCTTATGTGAGCACCCATCCCTGCACTATCTGGAAACAGTTATAAAATATATTAATAACAGACAGTTTTTCTGTTAGGGCTCACATTCCAAACAGAGCAAGTAGTGTAAACAATGGTCATGCTTAGATGCGCGCACGGGCGCGCGCGCACACACACACACACACACACACACACACACACACTGCCTCCTCCCCTCCCCTCTCTTTCCCCACCCCTCTCCCTTTAACTGCCAGCCATAGCTTATGTATTCTTTCTTGCCTAGCTGAATATTTCTGGGCAGTCCATTTAAAGAGAATATTAAGGGGCGCCTGGGTGGCTCAGTCGGTTAAGCATCTGACTTTGGCTCAGGACGTGATCTCACGGTTCATGGGTTCGAGCCCCGCATCGGGCTCTGTGCTGACAGCTAGCTCAGAGCCTGGAGCCTGCTTCATATTCTATGTCTCCTTCTCTCTCTGACCTTCCCCTGATCATGATCTCTCTCTCTCTCAGAAATAAATAAAACATAAAGAAAAATTTTTAAAGAAGAAAAGCAATATTAAAAAATCAGAGTATATGATATTCTCCATATTTATATACTGATTTGTAGTTCAGCTGACAAAGAGTAAGAAACGGAGGGGCGCCTGAGTGGCTCAGCTGGTTGGGCATTTGACTTTGGCTCAGGTCATGAACGCAGATTTCAGGAGTTCGAGCCCAGTGTTGGGCCCTGTGCTGACAGCCTGCTCACCTGACAACTTTGGATTCTGTGTCTCCCTCTCTTTCTGCCCCTCCCTGGCTCACACTTGGTCTCTCTCAAAAATAGATAAACATTTAAAAATATTTTTAATCTGCTTACAAGTATTCCTGCCAACAGCAAGACTAGAGGAGGGGCTAGCCATGAGCTATCAAATTCTATAAATTTTTGTTAAATAGATGGATTTCATCATCAGAAACACATCATAGACATCAAGGCTGTGGTCCTAGGCATAGGCAGTAACTGTGATATTCTTCAGAGTGATTCTTCAGCACTTTCCACCTATTTATTACATTTTTATTGTAAGCTTACAATTTTCCTGATTTCTAAAATATGGGAAGAAGAGATAATACTGATATTTTATTTTGAGACAGTGGATTTTGGGAAAATCCGTGGTGTTTAATCATTCAGTGTATGGCAGCTATGTCTTCTAGATCTGCTTGTGTCTCTGCCTCTCCTGTTTAGCTGGGTTTGTGTCTTTGCTTGGGTGCAATAGCCCCGACCACACACCACCGAGTTGAGGATTAGGGGACAGTGGTCATCGCCTGAAGTGCCCTGCACTTAAGTCATTTGGTGAAAAGGCTTTTCTTACAGACAAGAGTTTTATAATGCCATATAATTTCACATGACCTCATCCTGAATACTTTCAAAGCTTAAATACTTTAAAGTTCAAATCTCTATTAAAGAAACAGACTAATGTTGCCACTTTAGTGTGTAAACCTCTCAAGTGTTTATACTATTACCTGGCATGGGAGAAATAAAAATATACATTCTAAATTTACAGGGAAACCTTTCCAGAATAGATAAAATACGAAAAGTATAAAGTGCACGAATAAAATATAAAGAAAACGTAATGTTAGCGTGTTACCTGCAAGACGTAAACTTGTGTAGATTTGTTCAGGAAGGTATACTAGCCCTGCCTGTCTGAGACACTCTTCCAGACCAGCAAAGTCTGTCCAGTCTGGGTCGTCATGGAGATGAATCAGGGAGTAGGTACCTTACTCCTAGGGTGACTGTGGTTTATATGGAGTGCCCTGGTTTGCTCGCGGTAGTTGATTTTGTTTGCTGGTTCTGTTTGCCGCGTTGCCAGATAGTCAGTAGACATCGTGAAATTCTGGGTGCAGCCGCTTGGTACTGATGGGGGTGAGGGGTGTTGGAGGTGTGTGAGCAAACAAGCAAGAGGAAATTCAAAAGAAGTGGGGGTACACAGCTCCCCCTATCTCCTCAGGAGCGAACGCTATTTGTTCTTCAATAACATCTTGAAAGTTCACTTCCTTAGGATTCTAATACAGATGTTAGTGGAAGTATTTTAGGAACTTCTGACCAGACCCCTTATTTCTTTTTTTTTTTTATTTTTTAAAATGTTTTATTTATTTCTAGGAGAGAGAGACAGCGTGAGCAGGGGAGGGTCAGAGAGAGATGGAGTCACAGACTGAAACAGGCTCCAGGCTCCCAGCTGGCAGTCAGCACAGAGCCCGACGCGGGGCTCGAACCCACAAACCGCGAGATCATGACCTAAGCGAAAGTCGGAAAGTCGGACGCTTAACCGACTAAGCCACCCAGGCGCCCCAGACCCCTTATTTCTAAACCAAGAATGTTGTCCTGACTCAATCTGGACCAAAAGATTAGGCACTAATTAGATACTCAGCCTCCCAGTAACTGAATAAAGATTAGATAGAAAGCTATGCATTTCCATGTAGATTGTTTATATAAATCTATATGCAGATACAGGTATCCTCTTTTTTTTAAGTGAGTTTCATATTTTTATTTCAGGATCAGAACTATGTGTAACGGTATAAAATGCAGCTTTATATTTAAGCACCATTATATCCCCTATTTTGAAATTTAAATTTCAATGTAATTTTCTTCGGAGTAACTTTTACTCTTACACATTTTTTTCCTGTTAAAAGGGCTGTTGCTTATATTTTTGGTCAGAAACAAGATTAAAATGGCATTGCATATTTAATATTCTTTTCTATGTAGAGGAAATGTTTATGCAAATAATAATACTTCTGCTTACAACTTGCTGAAGGACTTGAAACAGATGACAAGTTTCTAAGAAGAAAGAGCAGACTTTGACATTGCGGTTGTTCAGGAAGACTCTTACATACATGAGTGGGTGCCCCGCAGAGAGAAGCCCCCCCTCCTAGGACCCGGCTGGGAGCGGGGGAAGCTGACTGCTTATCCCCGCCTCAGCCAGCTGGTGTTCAAACGTGTAATGTCTTTTCTTATAAAATGGCAAAGATAATTACCTTACTAAAAAGAAATTTCTTCCTCAGGAAAATAGTGCATTTTCTTTTCCCTGTTACACTTACATGGAGTCTTTTCTTCCACTGCCCACCTCCGTCCACTCAAAATAAATGGCGCGTAAACCTGACAAATTAAATCAGACTGAACTATGAAAGAAAATAGTCCTAATTCTCTTTTAACCAGAGTGACCACACATCTGCCACGAATCTTAGGATTGAATTCCGATAATCTGTAAAAGGGGGTGTTTTTCCCTCTCACTCAGAGTTCCTTGGAAGTAGCCGGTTAATATCAAGTACCAGATGTGAGGCTGTTTTAAACCACTGTGGTTTACTTTCCTACAGTACCATTGCCTCCATGAAATATTTTTAATTCTTTCTTTATGTTTGTATCTGTTGTGTATATTTCGCTACTTTATCCTTCTTAAGGGTCTCTTCCAAGTTTATGTTTTGTAAAACGGAACACTTACTTAGATTCATGCTTGCTTATGGGTCATGACACTTAAGACTTACCTAAAAAACAAACTAATCCTTCTGTCTCAGAGCCAGATTTAAGTTTTGGGATGATAGTGAATCATTGTTTGTTCTCTTTGAATCCTAGGGCTTAAAAAAAAAATTGGTGTCCATCCATGCCAAATTAGAATTTCACCAAGGTCAAAAATACTCATGAGTCATGACCATTACACTTAAAATTGAGTAATATGAAGCTGCTTTAGATACACACAGATTAACCAAATAATGATGTCATAAATTGTAGCACAAATGATTTTTTTCCTCCTAAACATTGGTAGCGGAGGGTGGAGGTGGGGCGGGGGGGGCTGGTCTGTTTTACTTTAGAAAAACACACCTTTGTGTCATGGCCACAGGAGCAGAGCTTAATTATATTACTGTAATGTAGCATGTGAGGACCCCCGCCGTCGTGAATGAAAGATGAAAAGATTTAAAATTGGCATTGCCTTTCTATGTCATGCTTATTTAACAGTGCAGTCTGCAGCTTTTTCTGGATTCTTAAACTAGGGCCTATGTTAGTGTGAGTGCCTCAAGTTTCCTCTAATAGAAAATACCTGAAATTTTGCCTTTGTGTGCCAAGGTTTGTTGTCATTGTTGTTGTTGTGTGTGTGTGTGTGTGTGTGTGTGTAAATAAAGCTGTAAAGTGTTCGCAGTGCAGTAGGAAGGAGAATATGCCTGATTTCCCTTAAATACCCCTTCTAGGACTGACTGGGTTTTCTCCTACTGGGATTGATTTAGATAAAAATAAATTTGACCTTCTGCCCCCAAATTAAAATGGTAACTTAAAAACTGGGATATTTATGTGCTAAATTAAATCTGTGATAGTCCAGTGAGCCGTATGCCATCCCATATGCGCTGTGTGTGTTGCACGTGTTACAGACTTGCATAGCCAGTGGGTTATAAATGAGTTTTAACAGATACATTCCGTGAAATGCCAAGCAGTCATTGCCATTCGTCTGAACTTTAAGAGTTCCAGTTAAATACTGAAATATAAAACCTTTGCATTTTTAATGAAACGTCACCATCCTGTCATTAAACACAGACTCCCATGCCTGTAACGATGAGTGTCATTTAGACCTAATGGTACGCAAGTCTCTGAAGCTGTGTGACTTCATGAGCAGTACACTGGAGCACTGTTTTCTGCCCGTATTTACATTCAGTCTTTTCCAGAACAGTTTCTGCCTTTCTGACCCTGAGCCTGAACTATTACCACTTTAGTTAATTAAATTCTTCTTTTTTTCTGTCTGGGTGTTTGGCTGGCCCCCCATGACGTGAGTTGGTCTGTTCTAAGTGCAGAAAAAACTTGCTCTAATCCCAGGATCATGGGCTCCCTTGAAGGAGAGTGATAAGAGCGTAAAACTTCACTCGAAAGCAAAGTGTCCCGGGGAGCCTGGGTGGCTCAGTCGGTTAACTTCAGCTCAGGTCATGATCTCAGGGTTTGTGAGTTCAGGCCCCGCATCAGGCTGTGTGCTGACAGCTCAGACCCTGGAGCCTGTTTCAGATTCTGTGTCTCCCTCTCTCTCTGCCCCTTCTCATGCTCCATCTCTCTCTGTGTCTCAAAAATCAATTAAAATGTTAAAAAAAAAATTAAAGCAGAATATCCCTTTGAATAACATGCCCTCAGGTGCTGATAGACATAATACCATTCTTTCATAAAGCGAAATTTCAGATACATCTGATAAATTACACAGTCTTTCCTCTTCCTGTACTCCATCTTCCTACTCTAGTATAATGTTTTGCAGTTAAATGTTTTAAAACACAGTTTTAAACAACTTTAGCTCATTACAGAATAACCATGTCTGCTGCTGCCAAGAGTCGTTCGTTGTTTATACCACCTTGTACTTCAGTATATAAATAGCATTCTACAAAGAATGTTAGCAATTTTTCGAGAGTAGATTTTCTTAGAGTAAATTTAAATTGGAACTTAATTTTTTTTTAGAGAATCAGGTTCCAGACTCTGCCATTTTTGCCCCTCAACACATCTTCTCACTATTTTAATGCATAAATGATGCTTTTATATCATGGTTACTTCCATTTTAATGTAATATTAGCTGGTTTGTGGCTTGGAAAATTTAGTACATATACTTCATCCATAAACACAGACATACACACAGTATGTAGATCATACGTGCATCTAGTGTGCATTTAACATGAAGAACCGGAATTCCTTCCCAACTTTGGGGTTTTTTGTGTGTGTGGCAACATGTATACATTTATAATAATTTTCTTTTTTTTTTTTTAAATATTTTTTTAATTTATTTCTAGGAGAGAGAGAGAGAGAGACAGCGTGAGCAGGGGAGGGTCAGAGAGAGAGGGAGTCACAGACTGAAACAGGCTCCAGGCTCCGAGCTGGCAGTCAGCACAGAGCCCGACGCGGGGCTCGAACCCACGAACCGCGAGATCATGACCTAAGCGAAAGTCGGACGCTTAACCGACTAAGCCACCCAGGCGCCCCATTTATAATAATTTTCTTAAACTGATATATACTACTGCAACTTGAAAGCAGAAAATTTTCGAAGATATATCTGGAGTTTTGAGGACAGCAGGAATATTTGAAAATGAAACACTCTCAGGAAGTTGAGAGGGTAAGTTCCTACACATGTACAGTGTAGAACAGACAGTGTTTTGGCTGAGACCAGATGTTTTTGCAGCAGGAAGTGAGAGTGCAGTTAAAGTATATCTGGGTCATGTTTCGTTATCAAAACTTGACTTCACTGAGACTAGTATAGTTTACATTAGCCGTTGTATGCCTCTAGTTGTTCAACAAAATAACTTGCAGGACCCTGGTTTAGTCAGAATTATTCAGTTAGGTCGTTCCTACTTGAATCAACATTTGATTATAATAGATGTCATAGCACCAAATAATTAGGGATTGCTGGCTTAATGATTGTTGGAGAACAAATACTTGTTTTCTTTGTGTGTTTGGTTTTTTTTTTTTTAAGTTTATTTATTTTGAGAGAGAATGCAAATGGAGGAGGGGCAAAGGGAGAGGGAGGAACAGAATCCCAACTTCATATCAGGAACCTTGAGACTGAGGAACTCAGGAACCTGAGTTGAGATCAGGAATCTGACGCTCAAACCGAGTGAACCACCCAGGTGCCCTTGTTTTCTTTGATTTAGGGCATCTTAAGGAACAATTTTCCCTCTAGTAGCATTCTTTGCTAGAAGAGGGGACTGTTCACATGCTTCCTGTGTGTGTGTGTGTGTGTGTGTGTGTGTGTGTGTCATTTTCTTCCAGTTATAATTGTGAACAATATCAGTAGAAATTCGGGGCACCTGGTGGCTCAGTCGGTTGGGCGTCCGACTTCAGCTCAGGTAATGATCTCACGGTTTGTGGGTTCAAGCCCCATGTCGGGCTCCGTGCTGACAGCTCAGAGCCTGGAGCCTGTTTCAGATTCTGTGTCTGCCTCTCTCTGACCCTCTCCTGCTCATGCTATGTCTCTCTCTCTCTCAGAAATAAAAAAAAAATAAAATATTAAAAAGATATATCAGTAGAAATTCTTTGTAACCCAGTATGGGTTAGTCATCAAAGCTCACCAGCACATGTGTCTACCATGAGAATAGTGTAGGCCACACTTGACCATCAGCATGTCAAGTCATATTGTCCCCTGTTCCTCATGCATTTCTCTTCCCGTTTTATGTACTCCTCTGGCTAAAGTTCAGTATTTTGGTGCTTACAATTTTGGGCTGAATAAAAATGTATTTGATTTTGAATTGTAAACAGAAAGGACATTAAATTCTTAGACTTGAAGAATTACTTAGAATTTGAGTATGACGTCAAACAGAGATAAGTCAAAGAACTAGATTTCTAGGCACATTCTGACTATAAAATGGATCGCTTACATGTGCCAAGAGTAACTCTTCTATCCATGTCTCTTACTTTATAAAATTGATGACTTGATTCACTAAAGTAGTTATTGCCTTCTGTATGTCAGTGTTTACAGTATTAAGTAAAATCTGCAGAAAACAATTCTGTAAAATTCTAAGTTACAAGCTTTTATATGCTTAAAAGTTTGATATAAGTGATTCATTTTTATAGAAGTTTTCATGTACTCAGTTAAAATTTATAAACTTATTTCCTAGCTTTCTTTGTAGCTAGCACTGGCATAGGATGGTTCTGATCAACGAAGGATAAGGCAGAATCTAACAGATTTATGGGAAAACTTTCACTTTTCTGATAAGACCCTGCTTTTCTTCTTTTTTCTTCACTGGAAATAAGAAAACTCACTTATAATTTGAAAATACTTTGTACTTAACAAAGAACACTTTTAGACTTATGTGACTGATGGATTCTCTTAAAATGGTATTTATGCTCATAATTTGTAAATACGTTAAGCCAGCCACATCTCAAATAAATAACAATTGTGTCTATGAAGAGGTCTATACTTCCTGTCCCTTCTCACGATTAAAAGTGTCAATAGCTTGGGAGTAACCTTGGACCAACTCTAATTGTTTAGAAAATGGCAGCTAGAGAGAAAATTTTCATGGGCTTTAGAGAGAGAGAGAGAGAGAAAGTTGGATGAGAAGTCTCAAATGCGAGGAAAAAATGTGCAAACAAGGAAATATTTTCATTCAGATTAATGAATAATTAAACACCTGGACTGTGCAAAGCTTGTGTTTGATTCCAGGCCTTTCCAAGCCTGACTGTGTCACCGTAGCATCAAGATGGGAAGTTAGGAAAGCATGCTAACTTAAATTTGAAGCAGCTGGAAATACAGTACATGGCGTAGAGGCCCATCTTCACATCTGTCAACAAGTGCTTACAGATGCCACATGAATGGTCTGAACTGCAATTATAAAACCCAATGGAATGTTCAGACATGACTCCAAGAATGTGATTGGCCATCACACAGGATACCCATTCTTAAGAAAAGCTGTGTCCAGCACAAATTGTAAATGTATACAATCCCTTCCATAGGGATGAACAGTTCAGCAGAACATTTGGGGGGAAATACCATCAAATATTAAGAGACATATAATCTTAGTTGACTTTTCCTTTTTATTTATTTATTTATTTATTTTGAGAGGGAGAGGAGGATAGGGGCAGAGAAAGAGAGAATCCCAAGCAGGCTGCACACTGTCAGTGAGCCCGATGTGGGGCTCAGACTCATGAATCCTGAGATCATGACCTGAGCCAAAACCAAGAGTTGGATGCTTAACCGACTGAGCCGCCCAGGCGCCCCATAGTTTACTTTTTCTAATAGTTTATTTATGAGCACAACACAGTTCTATTTGTTAGATTTTTTCCCCTCAACTGTAAGACTTTGGATCTGGAGCTCACAGGCCAGGCCAAGCTGTAGTAATCTGCAGTGATTAAGGCTTTTATACTTGACTAGCTTCTCCCTGAAAGTTACTTGCTTCCCCCATGGAGCTGTGGATTCATTATCTTCCACTCCAGGGTGGGAATGTCTTAAATTCACTTCTGCCACATGATGTGCCATCTGGGGGACTGTCAGGCTCTCAGAGTCAGGCAGATCAGCACGGTGGACTCCTTATCTGTGCTCAAGACACTTGGAACCATATGTGGTCATTAAAATCTCATCAATCATGGTTCTGCTCTGAGGCTGAACCAACTGATTTTGAAGATATTCTTACCTGACAGTCTAGAGATACAAGTCAAGACATTCATACGCAGGAAGCAGCATTAAATAAAACATGTGTTCTGATGCTTTCCCTCAAAACATAATACGGACCATGAAGTGTATCTTTACTTACTAAGTTTCTTATTGGGATATCATTTTAATTACTAGAAGTGGCCATACTTTTCCATTTCTCACTTCTTTAATGTGTAAATATTCATTTTTATATTCTTCCATGATACATGTGGTAACCATTTTATATCTGGAAGGATATATATATATATATTTTATTTTTTGCCACAAAAATAGATGTTTGCCACACTCCACACATGTAGACTACTGGCATAACTCAATACAGGGACTGAGTCACAAGCAAAAGTGATTCTTTGATTTTTTTTTTTTTTGGTTTCTGAAGATATTCACTACATATTACTTTCTGTCATGTTTAAAATCTAAAACTCTTAAAGTTAATTTTCACAATGATTACTGAATGTTGTCATTCAAAATATCAATGAGAATTCATGTTTAACAGTTTCNGAGGAACTTAACGGAGGACTGTGGAGGAGAAGAAGAGGGGGAAATAGTGGGGGAGAGGGAGGGAGGCAAACCATGAGAGACTCTTGAATGCTGAGAACAAACTGAGGGTTGATGGGGGGGAGGGGAAGGGGGGTGACGGGCATGGAGGAGGGCACATGTGGGGATGAGTATTGGGTATTATATGGAAACCAACTTGACAATAAACTATTTTTAAAAAATCATTTGATTCTATATTAAGTAGTCCAACGTGATACATTCTTCAAGAGTTTTAGCCAGTTGAATGTCGGAAATTATGTGTTATGTAGGATTGATTTTACTTTCTCTTTTCGTAGCAGTGTGCTGGGAACAAGTCAATTCCACAAGCAAAGGATACACACTTGTTATTTATTCAGTCTTCTAAAGAAATAAATGTCATTTATTCAGTCTTCTAAGGAAATTAATTTCTTAAGTGAATTCTGTGGACTCCTGCAAATTAGCACTTTTAAGTATAGTATCTCATATTTTTATTGTGTTGATAAAAATGGGTTGAACATAACGTCATTTTAATATTTTGCCTATAAAATAAGAATTACTGCTACTTCCCATTGTTCTCCCCACCGCTGTTCTTTACCACTTCTCCTATTTGCAGGGGCCTTTGCACTTTTTAAAATTTTGCTTTTATACTTGTCTTTTTGTTTCCTTTCCCTAAAGCTTCTGTACTTCTGNCGTGGATGGACCTTGAGGGTGTTATGCTGACCGAAATAAGTCAGGCAGAGGACAGATACCATATATTTGCATGTATACGAGGATTAGGAGGAACTTAACGGAGGACTGTGGAGGAGAAGAAGAGGGGGAAATAGTGGGGGAGAGGGAGGGAGGCAAACCATGAGAGACTCTTGAATGCTGAGAACAAACTGAGGGTTGATGGGGGGGAGGGGAAGGGGGGTGACGGGCATGGAGGAGGGCACATGTGGGGATGAGTATTGGGTATTATATGGAAACCAACTTGACAATAAACTATTTTTAAAAAATCATTTGATTCTATATTAAGTAGTCCAACGTGATACATTCTTCAAGAGTTTTAGCCAGTTGAATGTCGGAAATTATGTGTTATGTAGGATTGATTTTACTTTCTCTTTTCGTAGCAGTGTGCTGGGAACAAGTCAATTCCACAAGCAAAGGATACACACTTGTTATTTATTCAGTCTTCTAAAGAAATAAATGTCATTTATTCAGTCTTCTAAGGAAATTAATTTCTTAAGTGAATTCTGTGGACTCCTGCAAATTAGCACTTTTAAGTATAGTATCTCATATTTTTATTGTGTTGATAAAAATGGGTTGAACATAACGTCATTTTAATATTTTGCCTATAAAATAAGAATTACTGCTACTTCCCATTGTTCTCCCCACCGCTGTTCTTTACCACTTCTCCTATTTGCAGGGGCCTTTGCACTTTTTAAAATTTTGCTTTTATACTTGTCTTTTTGTTTCCTTTCCCTAAAGCTTCTGTACTTCTGTTCTTTGGTGGAAAGGAGGTATTTTTTTTTTTTTAGTTTTTGGTTTTTTTTTTTTTATCTTTTATTGTTAGCGCCACACCATAAAAAATTTTTATTTCAGCCTCTGGAGTGATCTTACGAAGTACTCTGAGAATATTAGTTAAAGTGGGAACAGGCTATTTGTACCAAAAATCTAGCGGTGGTGGCTTAAGCAGATTTGAGGTTTTTTTACCCCCAGCGGGCAGTTAAGGGCTAGTGCAACACAGAGCTCCTCCATGCTCAGTGTGTCAGACCCTGTGTGTGACTTTCTGCTCACAGCTGTAGCAGCGCGGCTTCCTCTCCACCAATGTTTGGTCTCAGTGAGGGAAGCATCAGGAGGCAGATGGCCTAACAGGAATGTGGCAGCTCTCTGGTAGATATGAACTTAACACTTCCTACAGCTGCCACGTGGCCATCTCTAGCTGCAAGAGAGCCTGAGCAAGAAACTAGCTGCAACTTCACACAATATTGAAACTCTCTTTCTCAGGAAGAAAGGAGAATGGATTTCGAGTAGCGGTATTTGTCACATTGTATCATTTTGATTTGTATCTCCCCCTCCGAAACTTCTCACTTTTTTCTCCCGCCTGCAACATGTCCCGTAAATACTTCTCTGAAAGATGAATGTCACCGAAGCATTGATTTTTAAGTAACACAAATGTATCACTTACGACCTTTTGACTATTCAAAACATTTAAAAATCTAGTTTGGAGAGATAGTGCCTATCTGAAACATTTCTAGAACAGGAGAATTTAAACTTGCTAATTGTATCGTGTCAAAAGTAAGCGCAGTAACAGAGAAGGAAAAAATTTGGGAAAGCTAGTGTTCTTGAAAAATACTCAAGTAGTGTGGATTTCAGTGTAAGACAAATACTACCACCTTAAGTGAGTATAACCCATTTCATCTAAAATTTTTTCTTTCACATATTGATGTTGATTTTACCCTTACTCTATATTCCCCATGAGGCTGGACCCAGAAAACTTTCAGATCTTGTATGACTTCTTTCTAATACTGGACTCATCACCATTGCTTCAGGCATGAACTCAACGTGCTGAGTCTTCCTCCCCATCGGGCAGTCCTGTGTGTGGGGCCAGTTGGGTACCGATGTCCCTGGCACAGGTCTGCTTGAAGAGTGCGGTACAGCTGTGGCAGGTGACAGGTCACGCTGCTAACAGAGAATCCCGTCATCTTGACTTCACTGTGTTGAGTTACGGATCGCTCCCCACACCCCCAGGAAAACACCCGGTGCAGATCCAGCTGTGTGGTCCTCACACAGAAAGACCAGGTGGGGTGTGCACGACATCACCACCAGATACNCGTGTGTTCTCCGGTGCCACTCTGGAAGGGGGATGGGGGACGGGCAGGGAGAAGGCGCCCATCACATGGAACAGCAAGATGATATAATAGGCTTTCATGGAATTCTCATCACTTTTATTGAACTCTCTATCCTGATTCCTTTAAACCAACTCAAGAGAATGTCTGTTGCGAAAATAGGAGCTCAGTTATTTTTCGGGGGCAGTGGTCCAGAGGACACTATAATACGAACAGATAAGGTCAGAGCTGAAAATACATTAGATGCATTCTTACTCTCTGTTCGGAAAGTCTGCCTGGAGACATTATGCCCTTCTGCTGTCTCAGGGAAATAACCCGGTTCAGGTCACTGGAAATAACATGTCAGATTTGAAAAGAGACTTCATATGTAGCCAAATAAACCTGCTAAATATACTTAGAAAATCATGCTAGTGACTAACGTATTAAAATGTTTCCGCAATAATAATGTTGGTAATGTTAGGATTTACCCTTTTCAGGGGAATGACTTGTCACATCTGGAAAGAGACTTTATGGGGAGCTAAATATACTTGCTAAATGTGTTTAGAAAAGATTTTTACTAACAAAGTTTTTCTTTTAAATAGCCAATTAATTTCAAACAAGAATACTGATCGAAGTCTTTGGGTAGCTGGGGAGAGGAGTTACTTTGGTGTTTGTTTGTTTAACTTTTCTAAATATTTTCAGTTTGATGAGAAAAAAATGAGTAAGATCTAGTTACAGTTGGAAGTTTGGATGTTTAAGCTCGTTGAATTTTGTTTTTCAGAATTACTGCTTTCAAGGTCATGTGTAATTATCAGATATTTTTTTAAGTTACCTGAAAACATATTTTCTAGTGAGTAGATGTTTCTTCCCAAGCCTTGTAGGAATATGTTTTGTATATTTTATAAATATATAAAATTCTCTTTTAGCATAGGTTCCCAGGGAAGAGTATTTTCGGGTAGTACAGGGACCCAGATTTGATTCCCAGATAGTTCAAGTATGCCTTCTGTTCTTTTACTTTATGCTTAAGGTAGTTGAAACAGCTTGGAGTTTGGGGTCAGAATTGCATTTGAATTTGCACTGCACTTTAATGGCTGGGAGATCTTAAGACTCCTGTGTCAGGTTCTCCACTATAACTTGGGGGAAACCGTGTATCCCTTGCAGCACTGTAAGAGAGCTCATTTAAAGCACTGCCTCGCCTTAACTACTGATAAAGCCTAAGTTCCCTCTCCAAGGCCTGTCAAAATATTTAACTCCATCAGTGTGATTCACATTCTTGCCTTCAGAGTCTTTAATTAAGGTTTTGTCATCAAAGGGCCGCAGATCGAATAAAGTTCATCTAAACATCCATTTATTAATGCAATATCTACTAGCTAAATACATGTTAGTTAAATATAAATGATACATCGCTCTTTCTAAGATCCCAGTGGCTGATGCCAGCGTACCATCGTCAGAACTTTCTGTTCTGTTCTGTGTTGTTTTCTGTGATGGTCGGTCAGATGTGGCCGCAAGAGGAGTCACAAGAGAGACTCAAGGAATTAAAGTCTGCTGTACCCACAGGAAGGGCTCCCCGCAAGCCGTGCAAGGCCACAGGGAAAGACTTTGGTGAGGAGGCAGAGAGCAGGGGTGAGGCAGAAGCAGAGACTAAGACTCTCTCTAGGAGCTTCTGCAGGAAAGGCATAGCAAGAAGGCAGGGTGAACGGGTTAGGGGTTAGGATTGGCTGGTCTGAAAGATTTTGGTGGGCTCTAAACTGGAGGGGGCTCCCTGGTTGCCTGGTAACTGGCTGCAGATGCTGAGGGCAAAGGAATAGTGCCTCCAGGGTTTAAGGGCCAGCCCGAGGAGGTGAGCCCCTGGACTGGCTGGTTTGCATATCAGAACAGGCTCCCAGCTGCAGTCCTTGAACTGCCAGGAATCGGCCAGCCTGGAAGGGGCCTAGTGCAGAAAAGAGCTGCAGCCTCAACTACTACTGGCCATTGTTCTTCCTGGAGTTTTAATACTCAAGTGCCCACAGCTCCACCCCATGCCCTCTCTTCTCTCTTGGTACCCACGGTCTCTTGGTGATGTAACCCAGGCCCGTGGTTCCAAATATCCCCCAATAATGTCTCTGTCAGGTCCGTCTTCTGAACTTTGGAACATAACCAGCTCTCTTTTCACCTTCCTGTTTGACGTTTCCACTCAGACGGGTGAAAGACATTCCAAATTTAACACGATTTAACATATTGCAAGACTGAACTTATGATCTCCTTCATTTCTGACCAGATTGCCTTACCCACCCAAAGCTTTTCCCTAATCAGTCAGTGGCAGCAAGGTGCTTCAAGTTGGACAAGTCAGAATGGAGGGGGTCATTGCTGACTTCCTTCTTTCCTACCCCACATCCGAATTTGGGGATCAAGGCTGCTCGGCTAAGCCTTCACAGAGTATCCCCAGTCTCAGCCCTTCTCACCACGTCTACTGTGACCCGTCCTGTTCTGGGCCACGGTCGTGCCCCACAGGGGTCACAGCAGTAGTCTGTTCGCTGGGCACTCTGGTTCTACCCTTAAGCGCCTTATAGAGTGTTCTCAACGGAGCAAATGGAATAATCCCTTTAGAAAGCAAGTCACATCACAGCCCTCCCCTACCGAAGTCCCTAGAATAGCTCCCTGTTTCACACAGCAAACGCCAGAATCGCTGCAATGGAGTAGCAGCCGGGATTCTGGAAATGTTTTAATCGAAACGAATGTAATGAGGATATATTGAAGGAGGTGTGGGTGTTCAGCAGGCACCCGGAGACTTAGCAACCTTGGGAAGCCCTGAGCCCCTGGGCTCTGCAGGGAGTGGTGGTCTCAGTCCTGGAAGTTGCCGGCACCGTGACAGAGGGCCGTGGAGTGTGGAGTGCACGGACTCCCGTGTCTGTGGTGGGGCAGGGACGTGCGTGGGGAGGGGAAATGTCCCATCCCAGTTTCTGTTCGTATCCTGGTCAGGCACTTGAGATTGTCATCCTTTTCCATTTTAGCCCCTCTGGTCATTATGCAATCGTATTTCATTGTGGTGTTATTTTGCCTTTCCATGGTGACTATAATGAAGTTGGACACGATTTTATAAGTTTCTTGCCCATTTGGATAGCTTGCTTCATTATAAAAATGCCTGCTCACATATTTTGCTGATTTTTTTTTGGCTGTGTATCTTTCTTTGCATTTTTTTAAATGTTTATTTGTTTTTGAGAGAGACAGAGGGAGGGGCAGAGAGAGAGGGAGACACAGAATCTGAAGCAGGTCTCAAGGCTTTGAGCTGTCAGCACAGAGCCTGACATGGGGCTCAAACTCACGAACCGCGAGATCATGACCTGAGCCAAAGTCCGATGCTTAACCGACTGAGCCACCCAGGCACACCTCAATTGATTTTTAAAATTAATTTATGTAATTTGGATACCAGACTTTTATAAGATATATATTGCAAGTGTTTTCTTCCACCTATTACTGGCCTTGTTTTTTTCTTCTATGTAATGGCCACAGTTTAAAATTTTAATCTCGAGTGATTTTCCTTCCTTTTCTTCTATGGATAAAGCTTTTTATATCTTAAAAAGAATAAACTTTTTCTTAAAAAAGTGTAAGAAATCTTTGTCTACCCAGTGTCATGAAGGTATTCTTCAAGAAGCTTTATTGTTTTACCTTTCACAGATTTATAATCAACCTGGAATTATTTGTATAGCAAGAGGAGTATGAGTCAGGATAAATATTTTCTGTTTAGATATCTAATTACCTCAGTATGTTTTACCACTGCTCCTTGGGGTTACTCTTACCATAAATGTTCTCTCTATACATACACAGCTCCTTTATGGATTGTCTGTTTTATTATTTTACTCTAATTGTCTTGTGTTAGTGTTACGTTGTCCTAAATTTTGTGGTTTCATAGAAAGACTTGATAACATGGCACACATACTTCTATTTGTTCTTCTTAAATGTTGCCTTGGCTACATATGTTGGGATTGCATTGAATCTAAAGATGAGGTAAGGAAAACTGACATACATAGCAATACCGAGCCTTCTATTCAGGTCTTCTAGAACTTCTTTCAGTTATACAATTATTTTTTTCTTTTTGTGTAGAGGTCGTGCACAACTTCGTTATTGGTACACAGGTATTTTGATGTATTTCAAAGGGTATTTGCCTTTGCATGTCATTGCCTAACTTTTCTGAGTATAGTATTCTACGCTGGCATTTTTTTCTTTCCCTATTTAACTTTTTGCTTTTTTAACGTTTTTTATTTATTTTTGAGAGAGAGAGAATGCAAGCAGGGGAGGGAGACACAGAATCTGAAGAGAGGCTCCAGGCTCTGAGCTCGGTGTCAGCACACAGCCCGAAGCAGGGCTCAAACCCACGAACCGTGAGATCATGACCTGAGCTGAAGTTGGACACTTATCCAACTAAGCCACCCAGGCACCCCCTTATTTTATTTTTTAATATTTATTTATTTTGACAGAGAGCAGGAGAGCATCAGAGAGAGAGGGGGAGAGAATCCCAAGCAGACTCCACGCCGAGCATGAAGCTCAATGTGGGCCTTGATCTCACAACTGCGAGATCATGAGCGGAGCCGGTATCAAGAGTCTGACCCTTACCCAGCTGAGCTGCTCAGGTGCTCCTAACCCGATTTTAAAGATTTTTCTCCCCCAGTCTGGTTCTGATTTCATTGTTTCCACTGCCAGTGTTATTACTCCTTTGAACAAGAAATGAGTTTCCTTGTTGGCTTTTCAGGTTTTCTGGTTTTGGATTTCCTTAATTGTGTTACACTTTTTGGTCTAGCTCCCTTTGTATTTAATAAGCTTGGCGTTCATAGCAATTCTTCAATCTACAGTTTGATTTTTTTTATTATTATTTTGGAAAACTCTAAATCACTTCTTCAAATATTTCTTCTGCCCTGTGGTCTCCATCCTCCAGTTGAATGTATGTTAGACCTCCTCACTGTCTCCTGTATTTCTGCATCATTTTTGTGTTGTGTCTGTTATGCTTTTCTTCTAGTTTCCCGTGGGTGTTTCTTATTGGCCTATCTTCCAGTTCACTGTTCCTCTCTTTACCCAAATACTATTACTCCAATCTACTGAGATCACTATATTTTAAGTTACTGTATTTTACAGTTCTCAAATTGCTGTTTTTTCTTTAATAAACTCAGTTTCCCTGATAGCATTCTCCATCTTTACTTCTGTTTCCTTACCCATACAAGTCACAGCATAGTACAGTACCTCTTTCAATACCTGGCTTCTCTGTGGTTTTATTTTTATTGCCCACTTTTTCTGCATTTTTGTTTTTTCATCCAGTTTGTAAGTATGGCTGCACATTTTTGATTAAGTGCCTGACACTGTATTTGAAGAATTATAACTGAATTAAGCTTGGTCATTCAGAGAGGGTTTACTTTGTCCTCTGGTCAGCTAAGATGGGGACAGGTCGCCCCAATTCAGTCAGAGGGTCACGTGCCTGGAGGCTTCTCTGCAGTTGGCGGTGGGTCAGGCTGCTGTGGTTCACCCCAGGCTTCAGTGGTGTACACTCGGGAGATTTGTCTGAGAGCAATCATTGCTCCTCGGTGGGTCCCAGACTCCAGCTGTGGTTTCATCAGCCCTGTGATACTGCTGAAGACACCCCATACTTTTCAGACTTCTGCTTGGCTACTTTGCTTCTTGTGCTGGACTGTTTGAAAATCTTAGCCGGTGCCTTGAAAGGAAAACCGAAAATGTCAGATTGCTTCTCTTATCTTACCTTCGCTCAGGATGAGCCCCTCAAAGCCTGACTTTGCCTTCAGTCCCAAACTTCAGTGTTGAACCTTTTCAACCCAGCCAATTGCCAGAAGCCCCCACTTTTAACCTCTTTGTTTTTGGCCTAGATGCTGAGCCTCTTCCCCATGCGAGGACTGATGTATATATCCAAGGGTAGTGTTCAAACTGTCTACCCACCTTTCTGAGCTTTTTCTTTCCAACAGCCTGGCTACCTGAAGCCTTGGCCGCCTCTACAGTTAATATATTCACACAGGTGTGTGTGGTCTTAACGTTTATCTCCTATGTTCTGGTCCTGAGCAGAAGCACTGTTTTGTCACAAGCAGCACCAATCATAGTCAGAAGTGGCCCCCATGAAATAAGCCATCTTAATGATTATCTGTTTAGGATGGCTCAGTGATAAAGGGAGCAAAGTTTTGGATAGGTTCGTGATTTCATTTCCACTTACTGTGTATGAAATACTTACCTATTGAGAGCTCAGTTTTATCATCTTTAATCAGAAAATCAGAGCTTTTTCATAAACAAGATTTTTGTTCCCTTAACATCGAGTCTCTGTAATTCATCCATGTTAACATTTTTTTTTTAATTTTTAATGTTTTATTTATTTCTGAGAGAGAGAGAGAGACAGCGTGAGCAGGGGAGGGTCAGAGAGAGAGGGAGACACAGAATCTGAAACAGGTTCCAGGCTCTGAGCTGTCAGCACAGAGCCCGATGCGGGGCTCGAACCCACAAACCGTGAGATCATGACCTGAGCCTAAGTCAGTCGCTTCACCAACTGAGCCACCCAGGTGCCCCCATGTTAACGTTTTGTGGCTGTAGTTTCTTCATCCTCATTTTTCAGTGTAGTGAGATTGTGTTGTAAAAATTTCCCCCAAATATGTATTTTCCTATGAATGGAAATATGTTTTCTGAAATTTCATTTGGGGCTCTTTTTTTGGGGGAGAGGGGGTTGAGGATGGATTTCTGTAGAGCAAGCTTGTGTTTGCCATGGTAGGCACCTGCAGTCACCATAAATAGAGACCGCTTTCAAAGGTAGTTTTGGTTAAAGGCTGCTTGAACTGAACAGGTAGATTATTTGAGAACATAGACCAGGATGAGGGCTCTTTTATGATCATCTCACAAGGAAGAGATTCCTTCCCCTCTTTCACCCAGAAGAAATGTTGATGTGGCAACTCCTGCTGTCATGCGGACGTAAGCTTTCTTCTCGTTTGCCCTGGTACTGAGAGGACTCTGCAGACTTTGGGCGTCCCAGCTTAACACAGGAATATTCTATCACTTCCAACTCCAGGAGAGTTCCGGGCTCTGTCTTCTCTGATGTGATCACTCTCAAAGCCCAAGTTGACCCGCCAAAGCACCTGTTCATTATTCCACAGTAAATGTGACTTTAGTGCTTCCTTCGTCTGTGATTTCCCTCTTTCACTTCATTTTTGGCTTCCTAGGAATCTGCACTTTCTCACCAGACTTTCAGTGTATTTGGAGATGCACACACGTGCACACTTTTACATGTATGTGGGTAGGTGGGCGGGTTGGTCGGTCAGTCAGTCAGTTGGGTGGTTGATAGATACCTTTTTAGAAAGAATCTCTTCTACCAAACGGTTAGAAGTAACTAATTCATTTTTATAAGAGATTTTAGGAATGTCCTTAAGACTTGATGATTTTAAGGACTTGTGTTCTGTATCTGCTTCTGATACCAATTCTCAGTGGTGCCAGCCATGGGCACCCTTAGTCACAGGTACAGGGTAAGTTAGGCGATTTTCACCTCCTTCCTACACTTAGCTGGTACAAACACATGGGAAATTGCTTGGTCATGCTGAATAAATTGATTGTTCTAAATAAAACTAATACATAGGTCAGAGACAGCTGAGCTTTTACTCACTATCCCTTTCTTGCTTTTGTCTCTCTGCCCGCATTTTCCTCTCAGGCGGATGATGGCTCCCAACTTTGCATTCTAGTACTTTCTTTTCACCCCATTTATACTCCATGCCTTTCTCTCTGCCCTTTTCATTGTTCCATCTGTGTTGGATGAGCCTGCAAGCCCTTCGCTCTGTATTATTTGTGTGCACCACAAGATATAATTGGCCTAAGTACTAAGTATATGTTTATTTTTCTAGTGTTATATGGTCATGTGTGTCATGTACACAAGGAAGCTGTCTGACAGTTCATTCACTGTTGACATTCAATGACAGACCATCAATTCACTGTTGTCCTGGATGCAGTATTCAACATTATAAATTCCTGTAATCTTAGCAGCTCTACGGCATAGTTAGTTTTGGTTTTGTTTTAGGGATCACCTATAAAAACTATGTATTTGTTCCCCAGAAAACTCACATGTGTCTGTAGTCACTACAAATGATATCAGCTGTTTTTACTTTGACCGGGACTGGGTTAAAGATACTTCTCCTAGAATGTTCACTGATATTTGAGGGAAAATGTACAGCAAGTGGAAATAAATATATTTGCTTCTCAATTGTGTTATTTAATTTCATAGCAAGTTTAGGACACTTCCATAAAATCACTGTGGTTATGCACTAATTTTTATTTTTCAAAAACTGTCATTTGCTTTTGTTAGATCAGTATCAGGAAAACACAGAACTTTTTCACTTTAGGGAACAGACCATTTTAAGTTCCTGGGAGACCTAGCCTTGCTCACTGGGCCAGACATACAGCATGCCAAACTTGTTTATGCTGACGTTGAGTGATTTTACCAGGAGCAAAACAACGATTGCTGATACGATGAGTAGTAATAAGCTTAGACAACATCCTAACTGAGATTGAGGCCATCTGGAGCTGCCTCAATGTGGTGTTTGTTCAGTTCTTTAAAAAATAATTCTTTGTTTTGGAATCCGTAGATTATTAATGAATGGCCTATTTCTGGGGGAATAAATAGGACTTTTTCAAACCCTCTGCATGGGAAAAAATTGGCCAGAGAAAATGATTCTTTCATTTTGCGTTTCACAGAGAACTTGAGGTTGTATGAAGAAGTTCTGGAGTAGCCTGCTGAGGGGGAGTATTGGATAATAAAAGGAAACACTGAAGGCTTGTTACAGGATAGAATTCTTGTTGCATTTCCTCCTTACCTGTGACGGGCTCTGGAGAGTGGTCAGTCAACAAGCGGATATATATGTATTACGAATATGTAGACATGTAAAGACAGCATAGCTGGTCTTAACTGAGTCTGATTAAACCCACCAACCACTAAAAGATAATTTTGCTTGGAGAATTATTTTGTATTCTTTGGGGATAGCTATAAAAGGAAAGACTGTTGCTTAGTAACCTAGTCAAAACATAAGTATAAAAGTCAATTAAAAATAGCCTTTTTGGGGGGCATCTGGGTGGCTCAGTCCATTGAGCCTCTGACTTTGGCTTAGGTCATGATCTTCCAGTTCATGAGCTCGAGCCCCACATTGGGCTCACTGCTACCTGTCTGGAGACCAGAGCCCACTTCAGATCCTCTGTCCCTCTCTCTCTGCCCCTCTTCAGCTTGTGCTGAATCTGTGCCTATTAAATTTAATTTCTCAGCATAAATTAGGAAAATTTTATCCTGACAAGTCTTAATTTCAGTAGGTAGTGCAGTTACTGAGTTTTTATTTTGATCAGATGCTATTTTAGCTTCTTTTGTATTTGTGAATTTTTCCAATTCATTTGTGACTTCACTGGTTCTCTTTTAGGAAGGCAGATACTTTTAATGGCCCAATTATCCTTCTAGAGAGAATTTCTTAGCATTTCAGAAAGCCTCTTGGTTCTTTTAATAGGAAACTCTCCTACTGCATTTAAAATGTAGTTCAGTCGCAGTGGACGCTGGCTCTGCTGTCCCTGGACGCAGCGGAATGAGCTCAGCAAAGCTGGGGTAGCACGGAGCAAATGCCAGTCAAGACTAAGCACATGGAAGAAATCAGTGGTCTGTTCTAGGAATGGCCATGTGGTAGTTTAAGTGCAGAAGAGACTTAGAGCCTGAGCATCTAAAGAGACGAGATCAGCAGCTTGAGGATAAAGTCAGGTATTTGAACGCAACATGGGGCCTGAGGTGGACGTCATGGAGAGGTTTCAGACTTTGGAAACAAGACATGAACTGTATTACTAACAACCAGGGCTTGAGGAAGAGCTCATTTTCTGGGAAAAAGTTACACAAAGCAAGAAAAAGCAGAAGGTACAAAATGGTTGGTGTCCATTTGGGAAGCTACCTACTGACGGACGTTGTATCCTCCCTGGTGTGGATCAAGATAGATAACCACTTAATTCAACTTCAGTGAACAGGAGGGAAGTTTTCTAGCACCAGATGCCGAGATCAAAAGGATGTGCGTGTCCTAGTACTGCACAGGGTCTGGTGTGACTGATGCTTTGGTACTTGTTCCTCTAAATATGAATTTACTCCTGGGAAGTGCATTTAACTTCAGGGTAGTCCTTCAGTATTTCAGATCAGCAAGGTAACTGAAGTGTGGCCTCTCAGAAAGATGAGGAATAAACCTCGGTGAGAAAAGCAGAAGCAGTTAAGCTTCTGAAAACGAGTTAAGCCTCTAAAAATGAGGCCTTACATCTAGAATGGGGTTTTATTTGCCGCTGGTAACCGATCTTTCCTTCCTTTTACTAATGACTATCATTTGGGAATATTTTTCATTTCTCACTCTAACAGGACCATGCCTCAATCATCTTCTTCCCTTCTACAGATTAAAAACAGAGAGTTTTGCACATAATTGAATGATCAACAAATGTGTGTTATTGAAGGAACGAGTGAGAAATTTACACAAGATGGTGCCTAAGATACAAAACTTCATGAAATACAAAAAATGCCCAAGGGAAATTATGCTTTCACTTTTATGGAAATTTAGGACAAGGCAATATATTGAATATAATAAATTAATATTTCCAAAAATGATACTGAATCTATGAGGTTAGTTTTCAAGGAGATTAAAGACGACTGTTGCTCTTTCAACATAGGACTCATTATATGAGAATGAGCTGTATGGAAAAGAATTGAAAGCTAATGAAAATTGTGAAGGGAGCTGGCAGAATGTATGTTCAGGTAGAAGAGAGAATTCAAAAACTGAACTCAAAAGATGGCTAATCATTAGAAATGTTAATGAACAGCATAAAATATTCAATATTAAAAGAAAATTTTTGTTTGCTTGATATCCCTCTAAGTCTTTTAGTCTCCATAATACATAATGCCTTAGAATTTACAGTAGAGTGTAATTATCTGTGATTTAACTGTGGTAGCAATGTGAGTCTTACTCTCTGTTATTGTCTGTTTGAAATAGTTTCTAACAGATCAGACTGTCTATTACAGTTGAATTTCCTGTGCACAGTACTGCATGGCTTAGATTAGAAGTAGATAATGTAATTTCTGTATTGAAATTCTGACTCTATATCACAGATCCAGCGACCCTCTGTCTTCTGAACTTCTATGTGGCCAGTCATTACCTATTCCATTCATTTGGCATTTCGTATATATTAATAGTAAGACTGATACCATATGTATGTCCCTTTACAACCCTTAACGTTCAATATCTAGTTATATCTGTGTGGATTATAAACGGTGCTCAGAAAAAATTACGCATATTGTTAATGAGTAATTGTTCTCTCCGTATACTTATTTCCACTGCCACTTAACATACTCTCTCCATTTGTATTCCTCATTTTACTGCTTTGCATGTAAATTCTCTTCTCTTTCCATCAAGCTTTATCATGTAGCTATCATTTACTGAGAGCTTAATATGTTCTAGGCATTCAGCAAGGCACCTTCTCTGTCCTTTATATAATGAATCTGGGAACCATCCAAGATTTTTTTTTGCACCTCATCATCTAAACCTCCAGCAATCTATTCAGCAGCTCAGGGCTTCTCTTCCTCTACAGTGAATCCCAAATCCACTTATTTCACTGTACCTCAGCCTCCATCCTGCTAACTTATGCCGTCGTTACCCCTTGCTTAGGTGACTGTAACGGAACCTAATTGTCCCATTTCCACCGTTTACCCTCTTTGAATCTAATCTACGCATGACAGCGAGGTGTTCTCAAAGTTGTAAATGAGATGATACCATTCCAAAAACCTCAGCCCACCGATGGGCTTCCGGACTAAAATCCAAACTCCCAGCTGTAGACTATACGACCTGGGCCGACGGCCTCTTCAGCTTCACCCCCCCTGCACTGTGCCACACCGTCCCTCTTCCAAAAGACTACATCCCCCCATTTTTTGTCTACTGGGTAAACACATTCTTTCCTGAGAGCCTGGAATGTTCTTCCCTGGAGGAGCGAGCGCGGCTCTTTTGTTGTTGTCCTGATTTCAGCTTCAGTACAATTCTTCATGTTCTTTTCTATTTATCGCTTTATATCTTCATTGATTCTGTCTCTCCAGCAGAAACTAGAAGGGCTCGGCGTGTCCTGTTCACAGTCACATGCCCAGAACCTAGAGTCATGTCAGGCATTCAAAGAATATTTGTAAGCGTTTAGCGCATTTTAGTAAATAAGAAAAGATAATCCCACATAACTCTGAGGACATCATTATAAGTGTAATGCTGTTACTGTTACTTAACATTTTTCAGAAGCAGAGATTTGAGAGGTGAAGTACCTTTCCCACAGCCATCTAGTATGTTCAGTGGTAGAGTCAGAATTTGAACTCAGCTCTGTCAGGCGTTAGAACTTTACCTGGATTCTTCAGTCTCTATGCCATGTTATCCCCTTGTGCCAAATTATTAGGATACAATATCAAAGAATGTATCTACAAAATAATCTTTGGCAGAGATCCGAATAGAGTCTTTCTATAACAAATCGTGCATAAATTAACTGGACACATATATCTGTTTACTTGAATTACCCAGCTAAAAATACCGGACTGGCCTTAGAATAATGCAGTAATACATTCATGTTAAAGATAGAAACTCACGGACTAGGAATTCTTAGTTATGTGACTATGATTATATGTATACCAATGGGGTCATTACTTCGGGTTTTCCTAGAAGTAGACTTAGAGGTGGGGATTTTGAGGCAAGGTGTTTATTTGGGAGATGTTGCAAGGGTGCACTTACACGGACGTGCTAAACTGAGACTGGATGGGAGAGGAGCCAGTACCTTATGAAGCACACTACCGCTGTGCGTATCTGGAGTTTAATTCCAAGGGTTACTCTGGGAATCCGCATAGAACGTGCATCTCAGAGTTATCCCAACCAAGGAGTGAGGCAGCCGGGGTACCGGTATTCACTGAAACCGTGAGGACATAGACATTTACACAAGGCATTGGCAAGGTCTTCTGAACTAACCGTATGCACATGGTGGTTTCCTGTGTGTGTGCATGTCTGTATGAATTGGGGCCAACTGAAGACAAGTAGCTGAATGAAAACGAGAATATAGGAATTACTTAGATGCAATTGCAGAGATAGAATATACAGACAGTACTCTACGTAAATTGGTTTCTCTCTGAATGTATATACTGACATAAACCATACTGACAGTCTGCATTTTAGGAATTGTTGGTATATTTCAGAAAGCTACGTCTTTATATAATATATAACCTCTTATACCTTATGTAATATGTATCCTCTTTAGGATAAGTTCTCAGTAGATAACCCTGACAAACTTACCAGTATTTCTCTAGGTGTTAAAACACCTCCAACCCCATTGATAATGCTACATACAGTTTAGGTAACTCAGACCTACATGTGGTAGGCAGAATAATGCTTTCCAAAGATGCCTATATCCTAATCCCTGGAGTTTTACTTCCCACGGCAGAGGGGATTTGCAGATTGGATGAAGTTAAGGAAGTTTGGGAAGATTATGAGCCTGGATTATCAGAGCAGGTCCAAAGTAATCCCAATAGTCCTTATAAGTGAGAGGAGGAGGCAGGAGAGTCGGGTTCAGTGTCATGTAGTGTGAGAAAGACTCTCCTGGCCATTCTGGCCTTTGAAGGTGGAATGAGGACATGTGCCAAGGAATGGAGGAAGCTTCTAGAAGCTGGAAAAGGCAAAGTGAATTCCCTTTTAGAGCCCCTTAAAAATAACCACGGGGGCGCCTGGGTGGCTTAGTCGGCTAAGCGTCCGACTTTCGCTTAGGTCATGATCTCGCGGTTCGTGGGTTCGAGCCCCGCGTCGGGCTCTGTGCTGACTGCCAGCTCAGAGCCTGGAGCCTGTTTCAGTCTGTGACTCCCTCTCTCTCTGACCCTCCCCTGCTCACGCTGTCTCTCTCTCTCTCCTAGAAATAAATAAAACATTAAAAAAATTAAAAAAAAAAATAACCACGGAATTTGTGAGAACCACCTTGCACTGGGGTCTCCAGAGCTATAGCACGGCGCACACAGCGCAGGTGCACTGTGGCGGTTTGCTGCTGCAGCAGGACACTAGTGCGCTGCCTCATCACACACGGAGATGTAAGGTCACCTCAAGTGAAAAATAAAAGGTTGACCCATATTTTGTAAGTCATAGCAGTTTTCATACAGGTAGATGGATAGATGAGTGCAGTGAATACTGTTTTGAACACTGAACAGATTTTGGAATTTGAAAAAACCAGCTGGTTTGCAATTCTGCCTTATTATTCTGTATTTCATCTCAGCTAACATTTCATTTCTCTTAGCTTTAAGTTTGTGCTGTGGAATATAGCGAGGGTAATAACACTCTTGATTTCTTTCAGGAGTATATTGAAAGATCAGTTTAGAGAATCCACGTAAAAGTACTTTCTAGACTTTAAAATAGTATATGCATTCTTACTTGGCTTTGTTAGTAACTTGTAGTGCAGGGAGTTAATCTCAGAAGTCAGAAATTCAAAATATACAAATGAAGCCACATAATTCTCATCAATTTATAGATTTTTTAGTGTTTACGAATCAGTAAGCTGGTATACATTCTATGTCCAGTCAACAAGTCATAAGTCTATGTTAAACCATGACTATTTACTGAGAGTGAAAATGCCATTGTTATTTTTTCTGTCATACATTCTAAGTTGCATTTTCTATCCCTTGATTAGAAATATTTTAGGGGTGGGTTAAGCAGGTTAAGTGTACCACTTCGGCTCATGTCATGAATTCACAGTTTGTGAGTTCGAGCCCCGCTTTGGGCTCTGTGCTGACAGGTGAGAGCCGGAGCCTGCTTTAAATTCTCTGTTTCCCTCTCTCTGGCCCTCTCCCACTTGCACTCTGTGTGTCTCCTTCTCTCAAAAATAAAAAGCACTCTAAAAAATTAAGAAATATTTTTAAATGCTTCACTAATGTGAGAATAAAACATTGCAGCAGACTATCAGATACTGAACCCCGTCTCATCTACTTCGGTGGGGTTCTTGTTCTAGCTTTTCTAAGACTTTGGCACAATTCTTGTTCTGAGCCTCCCTATGCATCTGTCTTAGTATCAGCAAAGATTCTTTGGGGGCACAGGAGAGGACCGACGCCTCTGATGAAAGGGTCACCCTTCCTGCAGCCAGAGGAGCCGCCAGAGGCCTCCAGGTTGGCCGTGGCCTCCCGGGGGAGGAGCCCCCACAGCTAATAAATTCCATACGGTGTGGCTGCTGCCTTCTCTCTTCTTAGGCCCTGGACTTGGGGCCCTGGTGCACGGGTTTTTCCTCCTGCGGCCTATAGATCAGCTTTTGACACCTCCTGCCTTTCCCTGCCCCTTCCAAAAACAAGCTCAAAGCAAAACAATAATAAACAGTCTGCTGTTTGATTGTCAGACGCCACCACCATCAGACAGCCGTTGGTGCCACAGATGCAGCCTGTCACTTGGTGTTGCAGCAGGAAAGCCGGGCGTGGGGGAGGGGGGCGGGGGAGGGCCGGGCTAGGTCAGTTTCTCCTCCTCTGCAGTTTTTAGTTCTTCACCGTCAGGGCCAGCAAGCTGCTCCGGACCCGTTTCCGTGCCTTTAGTTTCCACCCTCCGTCCATACATTCCAGCTGCAAGCCACGGACTGTGGCTTCTGTCTTTAAAATGACATCAGACTGCGGTGTGAAGGCTCTCATTTTAGAAATGAGGGAGCTGAGGCTGCTAAGTCTGGGAAGTGGCCGCGCTGAGGGGCTCCGCCTCCTGTGTCTCTACGGGCCACCTTCCGCTTCCGTGCCCGCCGTGTGTGAGCAGCACCCCTGTTTGCTTGTGTAATGTGCACACGGTACGTCTCACACGAGAACTTTCGTTAGAGGACGTGCTCATCTTTGTAGCAGTGTTGAACGGCCAACAGGCTCAGAGGAAATTCCCATTTTGACAGCGAGGAGAAAGAATGATTCTTTTTGCATGTCACCCCTTCATATCTGAATGCCCCCTGTGCTGCCATAGAGTGTCAGCGTGAAGGGCTAGGTGATTCTCGGTTGCCGTCTGTGGTGTTACTGGTGCCCGCAGGGCCGGAACGTCTGCGCTCGGGTCACGGAAGGTCAGGAGGCCGTCACGAGGGCCGCTGTGAGCTAGTGAAGGCCACAGCAGCCCTGGGAGAGGGTTCGCTCCACAAGCCGCCGTTTTCCATATAAATCGTGCCCTGCGGTTTTCCTGGCACCTTACGGGAAAGAACAGGTTCAAAAGTTTCAACGCCATTTAATGCAAATTTTCAAAAAGTAACATAATCATTTTTGTATCTAACTTTATAGAAGGTAAATTGAATAGGGCTTTTCCTATTAGTCTGTGTTATAGATGAGGAGGTGGAAGCAGAAAGACATATTATGAACGTGGGGTTATTCATCTAATTGGTGTGTGTCTTTCTCTCCCTCCCTCCCCCTCCTCTCTTCTTTCTCTCTTTCCTTCGGTGTACACCTGTGCCATTTATCTAACACCTATGTATCCACGCACTGTACAAATTGCTTTAAAATTTTTTTAATGTGTATTTATTTTTGAGACAGACAGAGCCCAGGTGGAGGAGGGGCAGAAGGAGAGGGAGACACAGAATCTGAAACAGGCTCCAGGCTCTGAGCTTTCAGCGCAAAGCCCATTGTGGGACTTGAACCCACGAACCGTAAGATTGTGACCTGCCAAAGTCAGTCGCTTAACAGGCTGAGCTACCCAGGTTCTTCTGCTTTTTTGTATTTAATTTGCAAACCAGCAAAATATATGGATATTATTGTTCACATTTTGGAGCTGAAGAAACTGAGAATTTAGTAGCCGCCAATATAGATTTTATACCACATAATTTGTAAAGCTCCAATTTGGGTTCAGATATTTGTTTCAGAATCATGCTCTAACTCTATGTTGATTTGCCTTGTGTTTTTTTTAATAGTATTGTAGTAATTCATCACCTCAACAATTGTCTATGAGCCGTTACTAAAACAGAAAAAAATCTTCTCTTCAATTAAATTGGGTTTTACCTGTGTGATCACAAAATAACATGACCCCTCCCGTAAGAAATGGATTCACACAAGATCAGTCTGGTGCAGGCTTGCTGTAGTCTAAAACTTTCAGGATTTTTGGTTCACATATTAAATGCCTCAACACGTAGTTCAAAAGCCTTTGCCGATCCCAAAAGAAGTGCTTTATATTTTTTAAAGCAAGGTTAAACTCATGGTGTATCCAGACATAGTACATAACACTTGCTGTCTGCCAGTGTCTCCCTTGCTTCTGGCTGTCATGTCCTCTGTTAGCATAAACTGTTCAATGAACCAGAACTTGGTCATTCCGTGCATGCTGTACCCTTCCAATCTCTCCTTCGTGCCACAGCCTGCCATTACGTTCATTCTGGTTCTGAGTACTGGCCGTGATATTTCTGTTAAAAAAAGTGGATTTGTTTTTATCTAATTTATCTCTGCCTCTATTTTTACTATTAATTATTCAAAAAAGATTGGCATCATCATGTACGTATAAACAGTTCAAATCAGTTTACTTTAACACAGTGCTCTAAAAGAACGTACTCAGTTCCTAACTTCAATTTGTGTCCATCCTGATTGGTGTTTAAGCGCATCTCCTTTCCCTCTGCTTCCCGTTTCAAAGCTTACACAACCGTGCTGTTAAATTTTATACCCAGAGTCACAGGACCCCACCACGTGCCGTGTTTTCATGATGTCAGCTCTGAATCATGACAGGGAACCATGAGCAGAAGCACGCTGCTCCTTCGGCACGCGGTGTCCGCACTTGCTGCTCAGAGGATGCGGTTTCTCTCCCTATCCGCAGCCCCTGCGGTGCGTGTCCCCGGCTACTGAAGCATCGGGCGGTAAGATTCCTGCGTCTGGTAATCAGTTAAGCAAGCAAGGGTTTATCAGCATCTGGCATCTGCCTTCCTCTAGTGGCTACGTATGAATAACTGATGCCTGGTGACCTTTGATAATTTTTGTGGTTGCTTGGAATTTCAGTAGAGGTTTAATGTTTGTGTGCTCTTCTTAGTGTTCACATCATAACCAGCTTTCTCTTGGTTCCTTTACACTTCCTAGAAATCACAGGATCGACCAAGGAAAGTCTCTGTGGCCTTCAGTTTTGGTCACATATACTTCACCTTGAAGAACTTTATAAAATACAAGCACCAAGAGAAGAACAAATTTCAGAATTATATATGTTATCAGGGAGGAAGGGAGGGGCAGCTGGGTCGTTAAGTAGGCTGAGCATCTTGACTTTGGCTCAGGTCCCGATCTCATAGGTTCGTGGGTTCGAGCCCCGTGTCGGGCTCTGTGCTGACGGCTCAGAGCCTGGAGCCTGCTTCTGATTCTGTGTCTCCCTCTCTCTCTGCCCGTCCCTGGCTCATGCTCTGTCTCTCTCAAAGATAAATAAATGTTAGAAAAATAAATTTTTAAGAACGAAGGAAGGGAGATTTTCAAAAGTATATTATTAGCAAGTAACGGACACAGACTCCTACAAGCTGCTAATTGAAAAGGGATTTTTTTCCTTTAAAAACTTACTTATACCGTCTTAGTGCGGAATACCAAGTAAACACTGCATGCCAAGACTCTGGAAGGTTCCTGGCTGCTCCCGGATCTCAGCAGTAAAACATCACATCTTTCAGACATGTGTACATTCAGGCGTTCAGTTCCAAAGATCATCTCCCTCTGTGTTTTATGAGTTTAGAAGTCCCAGAAGGGTGAATACCATCCAGTGGCCTCACATGGGTAAATTTCCTCCAGGCCCGGAACAGGACTCTGATACAGACATTAGCTGGGGGAGCAACCTTAGTTTTGTGAGCTAAAGAGATAGGCCGCTTGCCTTTTTATATAAACGAGGAAGCACCGCCAGCCACTCATAAACAGAAAACGCCCTAGAGTATCGTCTTCCGGTGTTTTCTTCACCGCCTCTGGGCAGGTGTCCCCCATACCATCCCTCATTTGCTTCTGTGTGATGTTGACCTCCCTCCTTTATGTTATGGGAAAGCTCTAGCTCTTCGAAAATTATTCTCAGGAGGAACCAAAAATTCGCCTTTGCACACTGGCCCCAGCTCTGTCCCCTGAGTAGCAGAAAACGCCCCCCAGGTCTGAACACAGCAAGTGTGTGGAAACTGATACGTCTCCCTTCGAATCTGAGCTTCCTGCACTTTGTGCCCTTCGTGCTCCTGCTGGCACCTTCTGTGGCCTGTTAGTGTTTTTGTTGTCCCTGTGTCCCCCCGTGGACCATCCTCCTCTGTCCTGAAATGAGGTGCCTGCTCTTGGACACAGCGCCCAGAACGCACCCCGCAGGGCGCAGCGCGACTCTAGCCGGGCACCACGCTTTGGGATTGGGATGAACTCATAAACCCCCAAAACACCCAGACTTTTCCACATGAGCTGTTAGGCCAGGACGTCGTCTGCATTCTTTGAGATGTGTTCTGACACGGCAGGCAGGCTCCTTGCTGCCCGTGCAGAGCCCGATGCGGGGATCAAACTCCTGAAACCTGGAGATCATGACCTGAGCCTCAAACAGGAGTGGGATGCTTAACCGACCGAGCCACCCAGGGGCTCCTAAATTTGTATGTTCTTTAACAAGAGCTTTGGAGTCACTGATACAGTGAAGATACAAGCAGTGGGTGTTCATACTAGGGGCGGGCATCTGCGAGACTGCGGGGATCGACAAAGCTTCCCAGAGCGCTCCCAGGAAAGGTGACACTCAGAAATCTGCGAGGGTCAGCGGCCGGTGTCTGACGCAGGGCAGTCTGTCCTTAAGACCTTGGTCCTTGTTACTGGCATTTATCAGAGTCTCCAGGTCTTTCACCCGCTGGACTGGGAGAAAAGCTGGCTGTCGGGAAGGACTGAGACAGAGGGTAAGATGCACCCAGTTATCAAGGCTAACTGGGGAGCATAAAATTATAAAATCACAGATTTTTAGGGGCACCTGGGTGCCCCAGCCCATGAAGTCTAAGCATCTGACTTAGGCCCAGCTCATGATCTCACAGTTCATGAGTTCAAGCCCCACGTCAGGCTCTGTGCTGACAGCTTGGAGCCTGGAGCCTGCTTCAGATTCTGTGTCTCCCTCTCTCTCTGCCCCTCCTCTGTTTTCACTCTGTCTCTAAAACATAAATGTTTAAAAATTTTTAAATAAATAAAATTCACAGATTTTTAGAATTACATAGAAATATGAAAAATGTAGTGCAAATAGCACAGGCTGTGAAGTACAGGAATATAGATTTGAATCTTGTCTTCCCTGCTTACTGGCTACATATCCTTGGCGAGTTATTTAAGTTTTCTAAACCCCAGCTTCCTCATTTGTAAAATAAGGTTAATACCACCTACTGTTACAGGAGAAACAATAACGTATGTTTTAAAAAGCTAGCACAGATTCTAGTTATCGACATTGACAGTTTCGATAGTTATTGCTATTATAATGAGCTTATATATCTTTTTAATTTTTGCTTGTGACATTTACTTATTTTTGAGAGAAAGAGACAGCATGAGTGGGAGAGGGACAGAGAGAGAAGGAGGCAGAGAATCTGAAGCAGCTCCAGGCTCTGAGCTGTCAGCCCAGAGCCCGACGTGGGGCTCGAACTCAGGAGCGGGGAGATCATGACCTGAGCCGAAGGCGGACACTTAACCAAGTGAGCCACCCAGGCGCCCCATATAATGAGCTTATATATCTTGATTACCTCCTTCTCATCAACAACTGTATATCCTTACATGAGTATTACCAACATATTGGGGTTGATATGCTGAAATCTCTCCTGTGAACATCAAAATTAATCCTAAGGCTCTAAAGAAAAGAGGTTAACATCTTACAAAACTTTGTATCTATAGGTCCATCGCAGATGGGCCCTAGGTCGTAAAGGGAATGGAGAGATACTTTTTCATTTAGAAAAGGACCTTGATATTTTTAAGGAAATGTTTGTCCTGGGCACTTCAGGCTTTCTAAGAAAATTGGATATTTCCTTCTGCTTAAATTGTGTAGAGGCTGGCCAGGATTCGCTAGATGTTCTGAGTATTATCTGTATTCTAGCTCAAAACCTCACCCGTCACAGATTCCATTCACAATAAATTAAATTTGTTTGTAAAGTAGTGGCTAGTATTATACAATTCCGTTCACGGAAATCATTCTGTAACCAGTGACTTTATGGCCAGACAGAGTCCATGAATTCACAGGACTGAGTATCCAGGATTAATCACTGCCAAACATTTTCAACATAAAGGGATTTTTCTTTCTTAAGGTGGGAGTTTTACTACATTCAAGTTTTATGAATGCCCTAAGCATGACAAGTTTTGAGTCAAATAATGGCTTTGAGAAAGAATAACTGAACATAAAATAGAGTAACAAAGGTTTCTTGAAATTGTGGCCATTTTTTTCCTTTCTGGATGGTGACCAGCATTTTCGGAAATCAAAATTCTATAAGTTTGTGTGGCCCTAAGTATGGGGTGGAGACTTGGAGTCATTGGTCGGAAGGTGTGCTTGTCCCACATTTACATTGTTGCTGTATTATGAAGTTTAGACAGGTGCTGCACTTAGCTCCCAGAGTAGATGTTTTAAAATCACTAATATACATTATTAAATGCCTCTACACATTTGTCATTCATATGAATAAAGCAATAGAGAAATAGAAAACAATATCCATTACTGCTGGAAAGATCTTACTAAGCATCCTCAACGCTGGAGCATTACATATTTATATAAATATGCAACCATAAGCTATAATATATCATCTATATATTATGTATATATTATATATTGCCTTATATATTATTCATGCACGTTTATATAATATGGAATAGATACTGATTACATAATTGCACATGCTACGTCCTGTTGCTGGTCTACTATCATAGAATCATAGAAGCCTTTTCATCCTTTATCTTCATTTTATGATTCTGCTTTGTGATCTTTTAACTGGATATCATTTCATTTACTTAAATAAGCAGGGCATACCAAATAGCTACATACACAGTTTATTACAGCTTTTCTTGCCTCAAATATTTTCAGCAGTTGTATTCTATTAATATGAAAATGCTTTGAAAACAAGCTCTTACTGTCTGTTCTGTCTTGAGTCCTTTGACTTCGCATGGCCTTCCCAGGGCCAGGAAGGAGACCGTGTGCGATCGGACTCGGCAGGAATACTCACCAATGGTGTTTGCCTGTGGCCCGTCTCCACCTTTTTACTTCCTCCTCGAGTTCCCTCTTACTGTTCTCACTTCCCTGGGTTGCCAGTCCTTCCTTGACTATATCTGGCTTCGGTATCCTTCCTCTTCCCTTCATCCAGCACCCAAATGGGCTCCCAAATGGGCTAGCTGACTGTGGTCGCTTTGATATTGACATTGCTGCTGTCTCAAATTAAGAGACATATTCTACCTGCCATCTCCAGCACCTGGCCCACTTCTTGCCAGATAGATATTTTGGAAGAATAAATTTAGTTTATGACCTTTTGCATCATTGTGGGCAAGAGCTAACACCACCAATTCTAGAATAATTTGAACAGAATTAAGAATTGAGTTGTTTTTCGAATAGTACAACTTATTAAAAATTAGTGCCAAGAAAATGCATGAAGATCATGATACCTAGTTGTGGAACAGGTTGAGCATTTTACTTTTCAGAACAACCCGAAAGACAATTACTAAGAAACACGTTTAAACATAATAAAATTGAGACTCAGAATTATTATGAATAATTATTTGAAAGTAAGCCAAAAAGTACTTAGAAGAACTAGGATTTGAACCAAGGTCTATCTGATCCCAAACTCGTGATCTCCCCTTAAGCCATGCACTTGAACCATCTGAAGAAAGAGAAGAACAACACAGAACTAAATAAGAGAATTAATTTAATGCTACATGATTTATGGCTTTTCGTCTTAAATGTGGTAACTTGCGTCCATTTCCTTTCCCTTATGTAGATCTTGGATATAGTCCAGAATAGTTTTTCTTCATGAATAACACAATCAGTAACAGTTGCACCAAAGAGTTCAATTTAAAACATTCATTAAATGTTTTTTTCAACTAAAGATTACACTTTTTTAAAAAATCATTCACAGCATAATGTGTTTTAGGATGTATGGGACACTGTGTACTCTATTAGTTTAAAATTAGGAACTAGAGGTCTGAAACATCACATACACAGCATAATTCAGTAGCAATTTGGCAGTTTCCCACTTGCTACAATACTAGAGTAACTGGACCAGATAAATCAAGCCCCAAAGTAGACTCTGGCCTGGATGTCTCACATCTTAATGTGCCTGCAGACTATCCCAACATAATCTTCACCAGTGTTCATTGTCTAGGTGGCACAGCCCTGGGCACATGCATGGTTACATAAAATAAGTCCTTATTCCAACAACCAAATCAGCTGAAATTAGCATAGGCATTTTTGTTTGTTTCTTATTACGCTATGATGTAAGGATTTATGTGAAACAAACAAAACATTTCCTGTGTTCTCTAACTTTCCAATTTACTGTAAGACGGTGATTTTACATGAAGACAGACCGTCAAAATGAAACTTTAGCTTTAACAATGAGCACGAGGGGCGCCTGGGTGGTTCAGTCGGTTAAGCATCCTACTTCGGTTCAAGTCACAATCTCATGGTTCATGGGTTCAAGCCCGGCATCAGGCTGTTTATTTTCAGCACAGAATCTGTTGCGGATTCTCAGTCTCCTCTTTGTCTCTATCTCTCCCCGACTCGCTCTCTCTCAATAAACATTAATAAAACAAGTTTTTAATGAGCACTTAGCTGTGCTCCATGGCGGGGGTGCACACACACACACACACACACACACACACACACACAAGACCCAATACATAAGAGATACTGGACAGTGTCATTGATAAATGAAGACTGTAAAACAAAATATTCCTCAGTTTTTTTGTTGTTTGATCTCTCAAATTCAGAGAGTTTTCATTGACCTTGCTAATTAATTGATTAACAGCTTTATACACAGATATTTGTCGAGTACTTGCCGTTCATTTCAATCAGTAAATATTAATTGAGGTCATACTGTGTGGAAAGAACTGTTTGAGGTGCAGTGGAAAAAAATTACCTGAACTTGGAACAAAGGAGAAGTTTGCTTTTGCTTAAGACGTTTTTGGACTATTGACTTTTGAAAATGTCTCCATAATATGTAGCAGTTCTTTTTCTTTATAATAATCTAAATAAGGCCAAGCATAAAAATGGCCAAAAATCATTTGAGGCCAAGTTCTGTAAACCATGTGAGTATTCCAATTATTAGGGAAGGCTAATTGTGATCACAGTATCTATATGACTGTAAAAGGTTGAGGTGTGTGTTTGCTTGTTTTCTTTTGTTTTGAGAAAACAGTTTCAAGTTTGAAACCTATGGTTTGGGCATGTTCCTAATCCTTCCCAGAGCCTCTGAAGACAAAACCCCCCAAACAGCTAATAAGCAGAGAAACACAGATCCCAGCCTACAGCTCACTTCCATTTTCCTGAACTTGATTAATTAGACTTGAAGTTGATTTGAGGACCAGCCTTACCATCATCAAGCTATAAAAATATGGTTAATACCAGAGATCAGTATGGAGACTACCAAGTCATCACATAATTTAAATGTGATATTTACCAAAAGTCTTGTGACTGATTTGCTTTGATAAGGTGATCCAAAAAATGACTTTAAACTCCTGAATTTCAACTATATACTGATGTGCTTTGGTCCAGAGCAGGTTTTGTGAAAAATCTCTCCTAGGGAACCTCTCCATCAAAAGTTACTAAAATTATAAAACCTAATCTCACTTTGTCCGGGCATCCAGATTTAAAAGCTTCAACCCATTACTTAACCTGTTTTATTTCTTAAAATATTTCAAAGCCTTTTTCTAAGAATGTCCAGCTGTATTTTATTCCTACCTTTGGCCCAGATCCAGCATCTTACTGTATCAAGTTGATATGATACTGTATCATTTTTTGAGAGCAAAAGCATGCGAGCCAGGAAGGGGCAGAGAGAGAGAGAGAGAGAGAGCCAGCCAACCAGGCTCCAGGCTCCAAGCAGTCAGCACAGAGCCTGATGCAGGGCTTGAACTTATGAACTGTGAGATCATGACCTGAGCCGAATTCAGACACCTAATCGACTGAGCCACTCAGGCACCCCAGATTTTTCTTCAATTATCATCTCCCAAACAAATAAGCTTTTATTCAGCAACTAAAGAAATGTGGAGTAGTATCTCACAAAGTTTGCAAAACATTCTGCTCCCGTTAGTGCTTTCTGCATCGGCAGCTTATATTTCAAACTAAATTTGAAATGATAAATGAGAACCCTGGATTATTTTTAAATAGCCACTAAGGAATAAAATATGATAAATTATGAAGAATTAATATGATTATCCAAGGAGAGCTTATTGGGAAAATGCATAGTTATACAATGAAAGTTCTATAATTAGACTATGTGTATGAATATTCTGTTTAGAACACTAATTTATATCGTTATTTGGGGCTCTTTTTATAAAGATAAAAGATAAAAATATATAAGAAGGTATTTCTCCTTTTCAAATAATTTTTAGATAAGAACTATTTGAACACTGAAAGATAAATTTTTTTAAGGAACATTGAATAAATTCTGGATTCATCTGTATTTTTTCTGAAAAAATACCTCAAATTTAACATTTCTGTGTTAATAATTACAAAACATTTTTAGAATATTTTCAAACAAACATAATTCCCTCCTCTTTGAATTAATTAATTTTTATAGTCGTTTACATTTCTTTTTCCTTGTTGGTTTACAGTTTATTTTAGGGTGTTTATTAGTTAATTCAACAAAGTGGGTGGTCTCTTAATTAATATTACCACTCAGGTTTGTAAATAGTGCATGTTTTATAGGACCATTTCAGATTTATACACTGATACATTAGATACTTTGCTTAAGAATGGTTTACAAAAATTTATTAACATTTGTTCAACTAGAAGGATCATTATTTTAATATGCATCCTTAAAAATAAAATGTTCACTATGTAGTTCATTAATAAATATTTACTCCATAGTTTTCTTCTATCTCTATGTGTTTAGCTAAGAATTGTTTTTCATTTGGTGAATAGTACCCTATTTAGGAACATGAGAAATGTTGAAGCAATTACGAAATACCTAACAATTTTATAAAAGAAACATTTTAAAAAATCACTACAAGAGATATTCTCATTAAAATGAATATTTATATCAAAGAGTCCTTCATTCCTTTTATGTGCATAAATTTAACTTAAAAATGCATACTTCTCTTGGAGCCTTATGGGAAATAGTTTCACACTATGTAGTATTCATTATGCTTACCCAGAATTATACTGAATTCTACACATTTATTTATTTATTTATTTATTTATTTATTTTTGAGTATGTTTAACACACAATGTTACATTAGTTTCAGGTGTACAACGTAGTGACTGGATACGGTTATGTATTATGCTATGCTCACCACAGGTATATATATATATAACTACTTTCTCTTCCAATACATCACTGTTATAATATCATAGGCTGTATTCCTTATGCTGTGCCTTTTATGCCCATGATTTATTCATGACAATATGGAAGCCTGTTTTTCCCTCTCCTTTTCACTCATTGTGCTCAACCCCCCACCTCCCTTCTCCTCTGGCAATCATCACTTTGTTTTCTGTATTTACAGATTTAATTCTGCTTTCTGTTTTTTATTAATGTTTTTTATTCCATTCATGAATGAAATCATAGGGCTTCTGTCCTAGTCTGACTTACTTCACTTAGCATAATACCCTCTGCATCAAAATACAAAGCTTTTGCATAGCCAAGGAACTCATCCACAAAACAAAAAGACAGCATAAGGAATGGGGAAAGATATTTCCAAATGATATATCTAATAAGAGGTTAACATCCAAAATACATAAAGAACTTCTACAACTCAGCTCCAAAAGAAACAAATAATCTGAGTAAAAATGGACAGAGCACCTGAACACTTTTTTTTCCAAAGAAGACATCCCGATGTCCAACAGATACATGAAAAGATGCTCAACATCATTCATCATCGAGATAAATGCAGATCAAAACCACAGTGAGATACTACCTCACAACTGTTAGAATGGTGGAAATCACACATCATCTCTTTTAATTGTTATAAGAAAAAGCGAGGCAGCCACATTTATTATATCTAATTTATAATAGAATTAGTTGAGGCACAAAGCCACTAAATAATGTATATACAGCTGAGTATTTAATCTCTGAGGCTAGGTCTAAAGACTAGGTTCTCATCTTCTATATTGCATATGTAGAAAGACTAATGGCTCTTTAAAATTTTAAATGAAGGAAAACGACCACAAAATTTGACTATAGCATACTTGGTCATTATTGTCCTAAAGCCTGCAACCTTTTATTTTTGTATTGGTGATTTAGGTGCACACTATTCCAGTATTTTCTGTCTTATTCAAAAAATAATTTTCAAGCCTGGAGCCTTTATAGAATTTCTCTGGTTATAAAAACTAAGGAAGAGTCTCCATGGAGGAGATGATACTTCAGGGTGGAGACAGTGCCTTTTCTCTAGCAGGAAACAAGGGATATAAGTCCATTTTTAGATGAACGGGTACATGTATCTTAATTAAGGCCAATTAGTTTCCAAAGTCTTTGCTATTTTAGATGTTATAGAAGGCTATTTAAAGGTTTCAAATTACATAAGATAGATATCAAAAGATTATGAGAATTTTACATACATCACTGAAACAATTTCATAGTCCTTTCAAATAGCCATTTGAAAAATGATCCAAATGGCAAGAAGCCCTCTGAAGCAATGTGATGCTACTTGGTCCAGTGTCTCCTCATACTTGGAAGGTCAGCATCAGGACCTCTAAGGTTAAACTGTGCACTGTTCTATTCAGAGTGTCACCATTCAGAAGTGTGCATTTGCAAGCTCTTGAATATGACACTTCCCAATCTCTTACTCCATTAAATTCTCCCTACACTATCAAATAGACAAAGAGGAGAATTTCATTTCTGGGAAGATTTCCTCCAAGAGCCTCTGTCCAAAACATCCAGTGCTGAAAAAAGGCAAAGACAGTGGTGGTATATAGCCACTAATATTTTGTTTCTTTTCCTTTTCTTTCCCATGTAAAGAACAGAACTGACTGAAAAGCATGTGAGCCAGAATTCTGTCTAGATCCAAAAGGTGGACACATTTGCACTGTTCTGAACAAAAAGTTACTCTATACTGTCAAAATTTAAATTATTAAACTAAAAACCCATAATCACTAATCTTACCGCGGTGAAGTGTTTTGCAGTCTTGTAATTTGTAATCCTAAAAATATAGGTAAATGTCCTGGATAAAAAGACAATGATGTTTGAAAAAAATCTGAGGATAAAGAATAGAAGACAAATTTTCACTTGTACCTGAAAGACTAATTTTGGGAAATGTTACTAGAATGTGAGGATTTAAAAGGTGTTTTGGAATCTATTTGTCATCAGTAAGTCATGTAGGAAGGAGCTCCAAGGGAGGAGAGAACTGATTACTGCAAGAAGAAAAAAGATTCCCCGTAGACTGAGAATAAACAAAATTCCATTACAGAGAAACCCACTGGAAATACTTTCTTTCAAACTAGGGAATGACTCTCTCAACAGCAAGAGATAACATCTTTAACAAAATCAGGAATAGTTGCCTTGCCTGTCATTTAAGTTAGAAAGAAAATATTGGAACCATGATCAAGTGTGATTTATACCAGTGATGCAAGAGTGGATTAAGGTTTGCAAAATAAATCGGTGTGATGCATCACACTTACAAATACTGTCATCTCAAAAGATGCAGAAAAAGCATTTGACAAAGAACAACATCTACTCATGTCAAAAATTCTTAACAAAGTAGGTTTAGACAGAACATAACATAATGAAGCCCATATATGAAAAACTCACAGCTAACATGGTACTCAATTGTGAAACGCTGGGAGCTTTTCCTATAAGTTCAGGAACGTGAAAAGCATATCCATTCTCACTGCTTTTATTTAGCATAGTACTGGAAGTCCTAACCACAGCAATCAGACAAAAAAGAAATAAAAGGCATTTTAATTGGTAAGGAAGAAGTAAAACTCACCATTTGTGGATAACATTATACCATACATAGAAAAGCCTAAAGATGCCACCAAAAAACTGCCAGAACGGAGAAGTGAATGTGGTGAAGTCATAGAATACAAAATTAATATACAGAAGTATGTTGCATTTCTTTACACTAATAATGAAGTAGCAGAAAAAGAAATTAAGAAACAGTTTAATTCCAGTTGCTCCAAAACACAGAATAACTAGGGATGAACTTAATGAATCAAGGATGTGAAAGACCTGCCCTCTAAAAACTATAAAACATCGATGAAAAAAACTGAAGACAACACAAACAAATGAAAAGATATTCCATTCTCATGGATTGGGAGAATCAGTATTGTTAAAATGTTCATACTACCCAAAGCCCTGTACAGATTTAATGCAGTGCCTTTCAAAATGCAAACAACATTTTTCACAGAAGTAGAACAAAAAATACTAAAATTGATATGGAGCCACAAAAGACCCCAAACAGCCAAAGCAATCATGAGAAAGAAAAATCCAGGATTTCAAAATCTACTACAAAGCTGAAGTAATCAAAATAATATAGATAATACTGGCAGAAAAAAATAGATCAATGGAACATAAGAGAGAGCTCAGAAATGAACAATGTTTCCATGGCCAATTAATCCATAACAAAGGAAGCAACAACATACAATGGGGAAAACATAATCTCTTCAACAAATGGTGCTGGGAGACTGGACAACTACATGCAAAAGAACAACAGTGGGCCATTTTCTTACATACACAAAAGTAAGTTCAAAATAAAGACCTAAATTTGAGACCTGAAATCATAAAACTCCCAGAAGAAAGCATAGGCAGTAATTTCTTTGGTGTGGGCCGTAGAAACGTTTTTCTAGATATGTATCCCCTGCTAGGGCAAACAAAAGCGAAATTAAAGTATTGGTGCTACATCCAAATAAAAAGTTTTTGCACAGCAGAAGAAGCCATCAGTAAAATGATGTAAAAGGCAACCTACTGTATAGGAGAACATATTTCCAAATGACATATCCAATAAAGAGTTAATATCCAAACTACAGAGAGAACTTCTACGACTCAATGCCAAAACAATAAATAATCCGGTTGGGAAAAAAATGGGCAGAGGACCTGAATAGATTTTTTTTTTCAAAGAGGACATACACATGGCTAACAGACACATGAAAAGATGCTCAACATTACTAATCATCAGGGAAATACAAATGAAAACCACAACGAGATATCATCTCACACCAGTCAGAATGGCTAAAGTTACAAAGCTATGAAATAACAAGTGTTGGCCAGGATGTGGAGAAAAAGGAAACTCTCTGCACTGTCGGGGGTAATGCAAATTGGTACAGCCATGGTGGAAACCAGTATGGAGGTCCCTCAAATAATGAAAAATGGGAATACAATATGATCCAATTATTCTGTTACTGGGTATGTATCCAAATAAATATAAATAATAGTCAAGATATGGAAGCAGTCCAAGTGTCCATCAATAAGTGAATGGATAAAGTGGTATATATATGCAATGGAATATTATTCAGACATAAAAAAAATGAGACTTTGCCATTTGCAATAATGTGGATAGATCTAGAGAGTATAATGTTAGGTGAAGTAAGTCAGACAGACAAATACCATATGATTTCACTCATGTGGAATTTAAGAACTAAAATAAAGAAAAAAAGACCAAAAAGCATGCTGTTAAATACAGAGAACAAACTGGTGGCTCCCAGAGGACAGGTGGGTGTGGGGAGAGGTGAAATAGATAAAGGACATTAAGAATCCACTTATGGTGATGAGTAGTGAGTAATGTGCAGAACTGAATCATTATATTATACACCTAAAGCTTATATAACACTATATGTTAATTATACTTCAACAAAATGTTTTCATTGACTAATGTTTTCAAATTACATTTGTTAACTTTTTTTGTTGAAGAATCACATTTTTAAGGTTTTTATTTAAATTCCAGGTAGTTAACATGCAGGGTAGTACTAGGGTCAGGTGTGCAATATAGTGATCCCACACTTCCAACACAAAGGAGGTGCTCCTCACAAGGGGGGCTGAGAAGAGTCTCACTTTTAACAGCTTTATTGCAGCATAATTTACATACCATAAAATTTGCTCACTGTAAATAGATGATGATTTGTAGACATAAAGCAACCATCACAATCCAATTTTATATCTTTATTTCCCCCAAAAAGTGCTCTTGTGTTTAATCAATCCCTGCCCCCAGGCTCAGGCAATCACCAATTTGTGTCTACTTTCTATAGTTTTGCAATTTCCAAGAAATTCCTTATAAATGGGATTATATAATGCATAGTCTTTTGTGACTGGCTCTTTTCACTCAGCATAATATTTTTGAGGTGCATCAGTTTTGTAGTATGTATCAGTAGTCTGTTCTTTTCAACTGAATAGCTGTTCCATTATATCAGTGTAACACATTTTTCTCATATTTAGCCAGGTGATGGATTTGTAATGTTTTTCCCAGTTCGGGGCTATTATGCATAATGTGACTATGAACATTCACATATAGGTATTTGTGTGGACATTTCACTAGCAGTGGAATTACTGGGCCATATGATAAGTATTTGTCCAGTTCTTTAAGAAACTGTCAAACTAGCTTCCAACATGTATATTTTACATTCATATGAACAATACATGGGCTGTAATGTCTCCACATCCTCACCAGTACTGGCCTATGATTCTTTTGGATTATAGCCATTCTAGTGGCTTGTGGTTTAATCTGCATAATTTACCTTAATAACTAATGATGTTTAACACCTTTTCAAATGCATGTTAGCCATCTGAATATCTTTTTAGGAGAAACATCTATTCAAGTCTTTTGCCTCCGACCTTTTTAAACGTGGGTTGTCTTTCTTTGTTTCTTTGGAATATTTTTTCATATATTCTGGATACCAGTTCTTTATCAACAGTATGATGTTAAGACATTTTGTCTCCATGTTTGGCTTGTCTTCTGATTTTATTAATATCTTTTGAAGAACACAAGTTTCCATTTTGATAAAGTCCAGTCTACCATCTTTTCTTTTGTAAATTGTGTTTTTGATGTCTTACCCAAGGTACTGTGGCCTAATCCAACTTTACAAAGATCAAACTACATTTTGTACTAAACATCTTGCAGTTTTAACGCTTACCCTGAAGTACGTGATCTATTTTGTATTCACTTATGAGTCTAGTGAGAAGGAAGTGGTTTTGTTTTCTGGTTTGGGGGCTTTTGTGGTGGTTGTTTTGCTGTTTTCATATTGGCATATGATTAGCGGATTGCCCCAGTGCCCCCTAAGACTACCCTGCTGTATTTATCTGCCTTGGCACTTTAGTCTAAAACCTTTTGATCATTGGGGCGCCTGGGTGGCTCAGTCGGTTAAGTGTCCAACTTCTGCTCAGGTCATGATCTCACGGTTCGTGGGTTTGAGCCCCGCGTCGAGTTCTGGGCTGACAGCTCAGAGCCTGGAGCCCGTTTCAGATTCTGTGTCTCTCTCTCTCTGACCCTCCCTTGCTCATGATGTCTCTCTCTCTCTCTCTCTTTCTCTCAGAAATAAATCATTTAAAAAATAATAATAAAATAAAATCTTTTGATCATCAGTATAGAGCTTTTTTATTTGTTGCTTCTGCATTCTCTATTCGAGTTTATCAATCTGTTCTTAAGCCAGTATCACGTTGTCCTGATTACCGTACAGTTTGTGACCTGACCATAGGAGGCCTCCAACTTTGTTCTCCTTTTTCTAAATCAAATTCGTTATTCTGGATACTTTGCACACATTTTGAGATCAGTTTGACATTTCTACAAGAAATTCTGGGATTGCATTGAATGTATTGATCGATGTGGGGAGGATTATCAATTGAATGATACTGAGTGTTCCAATCTGTTTACATGGTAGGTCTCTTCCTTTACGGAGATTTTCTTTAATTTCTCTGAGCAAACACCACTGAGAGAGTGAGGATACAAGTTTCTCATTGGAAGAAGACGTTAACCATATGCATATTCAACACAAGATTTGTATCCAGAGTCATTAAGAGTTCTTACAAATCAGTGGCAAATAAGACAGCCACAGAAATGTATACAAAGCTTTTAACTGGTCCTTTTTAAAAAAGGATAACCTAATGTGCAAATAATAGGACAGTGGTCAACATAGTCATCGAGGTGTGCTATACATTAAAACCACAACAAAATATTATCGCAACCCTTTGACAATAGCTAAAATTACACACCAAACACCGTTAGTCATTGGCAAACATACAGAGCCAAGAATTCTGACATACAGCCTGCAGGAGTGTAAACTGGTGAGGCTATTTGGGAAAAAGGCCATTTCTATAAGCTCTGTATAAGCATACCTCATGAACCACCAATCCTGTTTCTATTTATAGACCCCCCCATCCATATTATGTCTGTCACAAGACTAGATTAATAACTGGCAGTTCCAACAGTGAGAAACGACACAGCAGGAAACCAGCTGCTTCAATGGAGATCAATGTCCCAAACATAAGGTTGAGAAAAAGGACCCAAAAGAAAATATTTTGTGCTACTGGATGCCATTTATATTATGTTGAAAGAGACTAAAAAGTATGTTGGTAGAAAACAGAAATGCATAAAGGTAACAAAATGGCACTATTTGGAGGAGAGTTATCACTGAGGAGAACAAAGGAAGTTTCTGGAATGTGGTCAGTCCTCTGTATCTTGATCTGGGTGTGATTACACATGTGTGTTCAATTTGTCAAAATTTATCAAACTGTGTCCTTATCATTTGTTCACTTTCCTGTGTGAATATTAGTAATTAAAGATTTTTAAAGCATTATTAATATTACTTCAAGATTAAATGGCATTAACATAAATTGGCCTCTAAAATATCAAAGCTAAACATTACTAGAAAGGGATATTATAATTATCTATTTATTAATTTCAAAATAAACTTGTTGGAAAAATGTATAAAATGATTTTGAAATTAATCTTCAAAAAAAGTGAAAGCAATCAAAGGAAAATAATTATGAAATGTTTTGAATTTCCTTACCTAGGAAGACTACGGCTAAACTGCTACATTCTCTTCTCTTTATGAAACAAAGGAATGGTGTTGAGAAATGCTTATGCAAAATGAAAAATAAGATGTTACCCTGGATGAGAAATAAATCTCCTGGAGAATGTTACAATTACTAAGTCCACTGGCTGGTGATAGTTTAGATCCATTCATTTACACATTCTGATGTCTCTAGGGATTTTAAAAGGTAAAATTCATGCACATTTTCAACCTTCTGACACATTCTCAAGAGGCCAGTAAATGATAAAATCCACTCTAACTCAGCTGCACAGTTTACCAACAGCAGCACCAGTGAGTGTTGGCCTGAATCATTCTTTTCTTGTAGGGATTGTGCATTTTAGAGTGGTTGATGGCATTCTTGGCCTTGACTTAACTGCCGCCAGGAGCATCACCCCAGAGTTCTGAAAATGAAAATGTCTGTAGATGTTGCCAAATGACCCTACGATGTAGAGTCACTGCTCCAGAATATGCACGTATTGGAATATTAGAGTAATAAGTTTTAGTTCCTTGGAATTTTCCTGTGGTCAGTAAAAACATTCGCTATTTTTGGCTTCATTTATCTGGTGATATCTTTGCTATCATATATAGACGAAGGTTGGAGTTAATAGTTCTGAGATCATTTTGTCATTCTACAAGGAAGGAAAACCAGTTCCATCTGAAAATAAGAGGCAACTGTTTTCCAGTGGCGTGTGCAAGAAAGTGGTGTATATAGAGTGATCTTATCGATTGTGTGGATTATACAGAGATGACTGTCTAATTTGGCATTAAATTAGGAAGTTGTCTCAGAAGTAACAACTGAAAATGAATATTTAGTATATTTTCTAAGAGTCTGCTTCATTGATGAAATAAGTATTTGATTCTTTAATTTAACTTATATATGTAATACTAAAGAAGTGACTTTTTAAATGCTTCCACACATACCTTTCTTAATTGAATTTTAGTTAACATACAGCGCAATATTGGTTTCCAGAGTAGAATTCAGTGATTCATCACTTCCATACAACACTGGGCACTCATCACAAGTGTCCTTCTTAGTACCCATCACACATCTGGCCCATCTCTCACCCACCTCCTCTGTCAATCACCAGTGTGTTCTCTATCCTTAAGAGTCCTCCCTCCAACCATTGTTCATCTATTTTGTTTCTTAAATTCCACATAGGAGTGAAATCATATATTAGTTGTTTTTCTCTGATTGACTTATTTCACTTACCATAATACATTCTAGCTCCATCCATATTGTTGCAAATGGCAAGATTTCCCTTTTTGGTGGCTGAGTAATATTCCATTGCATATATATACACCACAACTTCTTTATTCATTCATTAGTCAATGGATATTTTGGCTGTCTCCATAGTCTGGCTATTGTTGATAATGTTGCTATAAACATCAGGGTGCGTGTACCCCTTCAAATCCGTATTTTTGTATCCCTGGGGTAAATACCTAATGATGCAATTGCTAGATCAATTTTTAGGTTTTTGAGGAACCTCCATACTGTCCTCCAGAGTGGATGCACCAGTTCTCATTCTCACCAACAGTGCAAGAGGGCTCCCCTTTCTCTGCATCCTTGCCACAGTCTGTTACTTCTTGTGTTGTTAATAGCCATTCTGACAGATAGGAGGTAGTATCTCAGCATAATTTTGATTTATGTTTTCCTGATGACGAATGATGTTGAGTATCCTTTCATGTGTCTGTTAGCCATCTGGCTGTCATCTTTGGAAAAGTGTCTATTCATGTCTTCTGTCCATTTCTTAACTGGATTGTTTGTCTTGAGGTACTGAGTTTGATACATTCTTCATAGATTTTGGATACCCTTTATCTGATATGTCATTTGCAAATGTCTTCTCCCATTCTGTAGGCTGCCTCTTAGTTGATTTTTTCCTTCATTGTGCCGGAGCTTTTTATCTTGATGGGGTCCCAGTAGTTCATGTTTGCTTTTGTTACATTTGTCTTTGGTGATGAGTCTACTAAGAAGTTGCTCTGGCCCAGATGACTTTTCTTTTTTGAAAAAACAACTTATGCTATCCATAATAGATATAAAAAGATTCCATTCTTTATTATGGCTTTATTTTCAAAAATTATAATAAACCATTTTCAGAGGATTAAGCAAAAAACTAAAACCTAAAGGCCCCAATTAAAAATTTCCGATATTAAACTAAAATAGAAACATCTGCTTCCAGGGTCACCTATCTGTGGCACATCAGGGTGCCGTAGATGTGGCTGATGGGTGCAGCTCACGGGGGAAACAACCGGACTCTGACGCCTACACTGAAACATTTGGTAAAACGATTTGCTAAGGTTATCTGAAACATTTATAAGTTTCTGTTCCTAGAAAAATATCATTTGATTTTACATATTTATTTATGACTCTCTACTAAAGGGGGATTTTAGACAAGAATTTTACAACTATGTATTAGAGGATTTCTCAAATCCAAAACCTTCTACACTCCACCACCTTGCCCAGATTGTGCTTTAAAAAGGTATTTTTCATTCATCAGAATATAATTTTAAAACTTCTCAATTTGCCTGGCATGAATAGTTAGCCGAAGGAAACAGAACAACTCACAGTACGTGTGTCCTACAACTGCCACTGTTAAGTAAGAAGGACTAAATAAGCAAGTTCCTTTGATATGTTAGGGGAAGAATAATTTCAACAACTGCTTATTCTAATGATGGGATCTGACCCTATTTCAAAAGAAGGAGGGAAGGGAAGGCGAGGGAAAGGGAGGGAGGGAGGAAAAGAAAGAGAGGGAAGGAGAGAGAGAAAGGAAAGAAGGAAGGGAGGGAGGAAGAAAAGGAGGGAGGGAGGGAGGAGGAAACCCAGTGGTAGTGTAGAGTTATTGATCTTGATAATTGCCTTACAATAGATGGATCCTTACTGTTAATTTGGTTTCTTAAGAGAAAGGAATGATACATGTGATGAATAATATGAAAAATAATTTCTTTTAAACTTTTTTAGTAAATTTCTTGTCTTAAAAACTGATAATTTGACCAAATGATTTTCTGTTTGCTTTATTTTGTAAAATTATCCATGAAAATGCATATTTTAAAAAACATATTACTAAGCCAGACTTTTAAAGATAGCGTGTAGTTAAAGAAAAAAATGTAAATATCTCTGGGAGTGCAAACTAGTGCAGCCACTCTGGAAAATGGTATGGAGGTTCCTCAAAAAAATTTAAGTAGAACTACCCTACAACCTAGCAATTGCACTACTAGGTATTTATTCCAAGGGATACAGATAGGCCATTTCAAAGGGGCACATGCACCCCAATGTTTATAGCAGCAATATCGACAATAGCATAAGTANTATGACTTCACTCATATGAGGACTTTAAGATACAAAACAGATGAACATAAGGGAAAGGAAGCAAAAGTAATATAAAAACAGGGAGGGGGACAAAACATAAGAGACTCTTAAATATGGAGAAGAAACAGAGGGTTGCAGGAAGGGTTGTGGGAGGGGGGATGGGCTAACTGGGTGAGGGGCATTAAGGAATCTACTCCTGAAATCATTGTTGCACCACAGCCTAACTAACTTGGATGTAAATTAAAAACTAATTAATTTTAAAAATGTAAACATTTCTTATTTTCCATTTGCCCTATAAGTTATTTGCCTCCTCTCCTCCCTCCCCCCAATATATATATTTTGGACAACTAAACAAATTTGCCTATAACCTTTTGACTACTTCATGAAACTACACTAGTGTGATCAAACCTATCTTTGATGGTCATTTGCCAACTCTTTCAGTTCTCATTTTTACTATTTGATAAGAATATATCCTTTCAAGTGAAAGATAATTTTCCATAATTAGAACATATGCATTTACTCATGAATTTTCAACTTCATAAATTAAATGAGTACCAAATTTATATGTAGTGTAGCAATTAAAGATTGTTGTTTGAAGGAATATTGACATTGGATTGGTAGGGTTTGTTTGTTTGTTCATTTAAATTTCTACTCATTGGCAAATGCTAGGCCATTACTAACAATCCTAGGTGGGTTCCTACTTACCATTGACTCTCTGGGCTCACATTTTGTGGAAGGAAGGACAATCTATGTGCACTGGTGATTCTCCTAATAGACATCTGAACAACCCCTAGTCAACACAGAGAAGCAAAAGGAAACCTAGATTTTGTAAGCCATATGTGTAAAATGTAAAGTTGATTAGGGTCTACAGTCGATGTTACCTCAAGTGTTCTGTTATGATTCTTCATAATGAAAGGGATTTACTGATGGCAGGTGAATCCCCAAAGTTTGTTCTCATCATGTCACTTCTGGAATCATCAGCTTGACTTCCATAGCACCTCAAAATCCTCCTCTGAATGTCACATAGTTTGCTCTTTGCAAATGTATACATGCTAAACATTACATGAGAGTAATGTAGAGTAAGAACCTCCTAATTGAGCCCTTCAAAGTAGAATGCAGAATCAAATTTATTTTTAGATTACATGAAGCTTTTTATTACAGTTGAATATCCATTTTTAAGACGCTTTCTATTTTAAGACATACCAAATTGCTTTGGAAAATAAAAGCAGTATATCAACATTCATGCAAATGACCTCAACATGCTGGAACAACAGTGGTGAATATAAACACTCAAGAAAGCATTTAGCTATAGCAATGCAGACCTACCTTGAGAAAAGAGGGAATTCTCAAACGACCTAACCTTACAACATAAAGGTACTAGAACAAGAGGAGCAAAGCTCAACTCTAGTAGAAGGAGTGAATAAAGATTAAAGTGGAAGCAAATGAAGAAAAGACAAAACAATAATAATTGATGAAACTAAGAACTGATTCTTTGAGAAGATGAATAAAATGGAAAATAGTTACCCAGACTCATCAAGAGAAAAAGAGAGAGTACTCAAATAAATAAAATTAGAAATGAAGAATGATAAATAAGAAACAATACCACAGAAATACAAAGAATTATAAGAGAATATTATGAAAAATTATTCACCAACAAGTTGGACAACCAGAAAGAAATGGATATGTTCCTAGAAATATGCATCTTCTACAAGTGAATAGGAAATAGAAAGTTTGAACACAGATTACTAGTAATGAAATTAAATTGGTAATCAAAAAGTTCCCAATACATAAATGTCCAGGACCAGATGGCTTCACAGATTAATGCTCTCAAACCTTTGAAAGAGAGTTAGTACTTGTTCTCCTCAAACTATTCCAAAAAATAGAACGGGAAGGAAAACTTCCAAATTAGTTCTACAAGGTCAGTATTGCCCTGTTTACAAAGACACTCCAAAAACAAACAAACAAAACTACAGGCCAATATCCCTGATGAATTTGAATACAGATACAAAATTCCTCAACCAATGGGAAACCAGAGAACCAAATTCAACAGCATATTAAAAGCATAATTCACCATGGTCAGGTAGGATTTATTCTGGGCATTCAAGGGTGGTTCAGTATTCACAAATCAATGTGATACGTCACATTAACAAGAGGAAAGATTAAAATTGTATGATCATCTCAGTAGATGCAGAAAAGCATATGACAAAATACAGCACCAATTCATGATAAAAAATTTTCAACAAAATGGGTTTAAAGGGAACATACCTCCACACAATAAAGGCTATATATGTAAAACCCACATCTGACTTCGTGTTCAGTAGTAAAAGACTGAGAGTGCTTCCTCTAAAACAAAAACAAGATAAGAATGTCCACTCTCAACACTTTTAGTCTACACCGTAATGGAAGTCCTAGCCAGTGCAATCAGACAAGAAAAAGAAACAAAGTTATCCACATTGGTAAGGAAGCAATGTCACAATTTGCAGATGACCTGTTGTATATAGAAAACCCTAAAGACTCCACCAAAAAAACTATTAGAACTGATAAATGAATTCAGGAAAGTCACAGTATACAAAATTAATATATAAAAATCGGTTTCATTTCTATACACTAATAACAGAATAGCAGAAAGAGAAATTAAGAAAATAACCCCTTTTATAATGACACTAAAAAGCATAAAATACCTAGGAATAAATTTAACCAAGGAGGGGAAAGATCTATTTTCTGACAACTATGACATCGATGAAAGAAATTGAAGATGACACAAGTGGAAAAATACTCAGTACTCATGGGTTGGAAGAATTAATATTGTTAAGATATCTGTACTACCCAGCAACCTGCAATATTCAGTTCAGTCCCTATCAAAACACCAATAGCATTTTTCACAGAAGTATGACAAATAATCCTAACATTTGCATGGAATTACAAAAGACTTCAAATAGCTAAAGCAATCTTGAGAAACAACAAACCTGGAGGTTTCACAATCCCAGGCTTCAAGATGTACCACAGAGCTATAATAATCTAATCAAAACAGTGTGATACTGGCACATAAATAGACCCATAGATCAATGGAACAGAATAGAGAATCCAGAGATAAACCCTCACTTATAGGGTCAAGTAATCTATGACAAAGGAGGCCAAAATATACAATGGAGAAAAAGTCTCTTCAAAAAATGGTGCCAGGTAAACTGAATAGCTTCTTGCAAAAGAATGAAACTGGACCACTTTCTTACACCATATGCAAAAATAAATTCAAAATGGATTAGAGATTTAAGCGTAAGACCTAAAACCATCAAACACCAAAAAGAAAACCTAGGCAGTAATCTCTTGGACGTCAGCCATAGCAACATATTTATGGATATGTCTCCTCAGGCAAGAGAAACAAAAGCAAAAAAGGAGCTACTGGAACTACACCAAAATAAAAAGATTTTGCACAGCAAATGCAATCATCAACAAAATGAAAATGCAACTTAGTGGGAGAAAATACTTGCAAATGATATATGTGATAAGGGATCACTATCCAAAATATATAAACACCTTATACGACTCAATACCATAAAAGAGCAAACAATCCGATTAATAAATGGGCAGAGGACCTGAATAGACATTATTCTAAAGACATACAAATGACCAACAGACACATGAAAGGTGCTCAACATCACTAGTCATCAAAGAAATGCCAGTTAAAACCACAATGATATACTGCCCATACCAGTCTGGATAGGTAGTATCAAAAAGACAACATGTATTGGTAAGGATGTGGAGAAACAGATACCCTCGCACGCTCTTGGTGGGAATATAAATTAGTGCAGCCACTGTGGAAAACAGTGTGGGGGTTCCTCAAATAATTAAAAATAGACCATATGATCCAGAAATTCTCCTACTTTATCCAAAGAAAATGAAAACACTAATTTCAAAAGAAATATGTATTCCTCTGTTCATTAAAGCAGTATTACAAGAGCCAAGATAAGCAAGTAACCCAAGTGTCCGTCAAAAGATGAGTGGATAAAGAAGATGTGATGTGTACAGGTACACACACTTAATGGAATATTCCTCAGTCATAAAAATGAAAGAGAACTTCCCATTTGCAACAACATGGGTGGACCTAGAGGATATTATGCTGAGTGTAGTAAGTCAGAGAAAGACAAATACCATGTGATTTCACTTAGATAGCAAGGCGGAATCTAAAAAACACAACAAACACTCTTAAATACAGAGAACAAACTGGTAGTTGCCAGAGGGAAGGTGTGTGGAGGGATGGTTGAAATAGATAAAGAAGATTAAGGAGTACAGACTTTCAGTTATAAAATAAATAAGTCATGGAGATTGAAACAACAGCATGGGAATATGGTCAGTAATACTCTGATAACATTGGTGACAGACAGTGACTACACTTATGGTAGTGACCACTGAGTAACGTATAGAATTGTTGAATCACTATGTTATACTCCTGAAACTAATATAACGTTGTATATCACAATTTTTAAAAAGAAAGCTTTTTTTTAGTTTTTTTAAAAAATGTTTATTTTGAGAGGGGGGGTTGCAAGCAGGGTAAGGGCTGCACAGAGAGAGAAAATCCCAAGCAGCCTCTGCACCACCAGCGCAGAGCTGGGGGCTTGATCCTGCGAACCATGAGATCATGATCTGAGCCCATACCAAGAGTTGGACACTTAACCAACTGAGCCACTCAGGCGGCCCCCAAAAAAGAAATCTTTGAGAAAGAACTTGACATTCACATGGATAACACTTCTACTTGAAAGATTTGAATGTGTCCCAAGTTCAGAACTCATTCTAGGTTACTAGGACACCTACTAATTCATTGACAGTAGAATATGAAGATACCATGGTGAGCTGGTAGTATCTATTCCTAATATTTGAGTCTCCTCTGGATTCACTTAATAGCCTTGTCACTTAGCCAACAATGCTGAATTCCTGGGTTGCTACTCATTTAGAACAAAAATGCAGAAGCCAGATCAAAAGAAATCTCGTCCTTGAACTAGTACAATACTGAGAGTTACAGTTCAAAATTGAGTAAAATTTCAATTTGTATAAAAAACAATCTGTACTATTTTCTCTCTAATGATGTTATAGTGACAAGTAATTCCAACATTAACTATAAGATTTTCTGCTTCTATATCAAATATCTGTTTGGATCATCATAAAAATTTTATGAGGAAGGTATTATCATTCCCATTTTACAGAGTAAAGTGAGACTCAAATGAAATCTAATGATACTCCATTAAATAAGGTCTTCAACCAAGATGGAAATCTGTAGAGCTGCTTTTTCCTACACAGATAGAATGACTAAAGTCAATGGGGATAAATCAATTAATTGCTCAAGCTACTTTTATACCATTTTGTCTGCGAAAGCTTCTGCTTTCGGCAGCGGTTGCTATACACACTAAGTAATACTTGAAGGGTGCGCTTTGTAGAGTCATCAGGAGACCAAGCCAACAAAGGCTGTACTCACTGCTGATACCGTGCCCTGCCGAAACACTTAGAGACGATTATTTTTATTATTATTAAAAAAGTTTTTTAAGTTTATTTATTTATTTTGAAAGAATGAGAAAGCACAAGTGGGAGAGGAGCAGAGAGAAAGGGAGAGAGAGAGAATCCCAAGTAGGCTTTGCACTGTCAGCACAGATCCCGACTCGGGGCTGGAATCCACCAACCACAAGATCATGATCTGAGTTGAAGTCACTTAATCGAGCCACCCATAGGCTCCCATTGTTGTTGTTGTTGTTGTTGTTGTTATTTATCGAGAGAGTGTATAAGCAGGGGAGGGCCGAGAGAAGGAGGGGAAGATTCCTAAGCTGGCTCCATGCTCAGCACAGCACCCAGCCCAAGGCTCTGTATCTCATGACCATGAGATCATGACCTGAGCCAAAATCAACAGACGCTTAACCGACTGAGTTACACAGGCATCCCAAGATCATTACTTTTAAATCTTCATTCTGCTAGCAAAAGTTATATGTGTACATTCTTTAAAATCTAAAGTACGTAAATATATAAAGAACGACATAATAATTCCCTTAATCCTGCAGTTTGGAGATGACGTGTATAGATGGATGGAAAGATAGATCTGCTTTTGCTGCATCTTTTACTATTGTCTGTAAATGCACATGTATGCATACTATCTCTACATAAATGTGGTTTTGTGAAAAGACTGCTACAGGTATAAACATTGCGTGTACTGTGTATAAATTGTATACTTTTTCATAAAGCATTTATGAACCTCTTGACAAGTCTCAATTATGTATCATTTTATAACGTCATTTCATTCCATTTCTCTGCTAATTTCTGTTTGTACTGTATCTTATTTAATCCGTCTTTTTATTAATGTCTGTATAGATTGTTCTTTTAAATTCATGATGATAGACAGCCCCGTGATGAAGTTGTCGTACATCTGGCATAATTATATTCTCCCTTCTGTTAGACAGAAATTTTAATTCACTGTTAAAGTGAGTTTATCTCACTTTAACATCTAAAATGGAGCTCGTTTTTAAGTCCTTTCAACTTGTAATAACACATTTGCCTTAAAGAGCTATCCAAATTTATACTCCCACCAGGACCGAAAGAAACGATAGTTCCCTTCATTTTACCATCACCAAATACATAAGAATATATTCTTCGTGAATATTCCATTTAAGATCTTTGCCCATTTTTCTACTGAAGTACCTGTTTGGTTTTTGTCATTAACATATTCATGTGATATTTTAAGAATATTAGTCCTTCTCCGTCTGTCCTGTATCCCGCAAATAGTTTTTCTACCTTACTGTTTGTCTTTTATTTGGTTTCCAGTATTTGCTACCATACACATAGTTTACACTTTATTTTTATATTCACCTTCAGAAAGGCCCTTTTTCAGCTGAAGAGCATATATATAACTTTTATCTTCCAGTCCTTTGTTGTGGTTCAGTTTTAGGTTCTTTTTCAAGTTTTTTTATATTGCATTTTTTTTCTGTTGTGAAGTCTGTTTCTATTTTTCTATTTATTGAGTAACAGTGTTTTCTGTCGTAGATACAAATATTGTTATTTTCCCTTCTTTTTATTCATTTTGAGAGAGAGAGAAAGCACAAGCAGGGGAGGGGCAGAGAGAGAGGGTACAGTGAGAATCCCAAGCAGTTGCACAGTGCCAGTGCAGAGCCCGACATGGGGCCGAGCTCACGAACCAGGAGATCGTGACCTGAGCCAAAATCAGGAGTCCGACACTTACCCGACTGAGCCCCCCAGGCATCCCTGTTCTTTTCCCTTCTAATTTTGAAGTACAAGAGTGATTTGCCGTAAAACTGCAAATAATACTTGAAAGTCCCTCCTTGCTACTGCCTTTTATCTTAATGGCCTGGAGGGCCGCTGTCACTGTGCCCTGTAACATCAGGTGTGGCGCTGCAGCTCTTCCTGGCAGAGGGAACACGCGTGCCTGTGCCTGTGATATCCGTGCGATCAGCTGAGGTCACCTCCCAACTTCACTCCTGGCCAAATTATGGGGGAAGGAATCCCAGGGACCCACCAGTCCCACAGACCCATGCTGCTTCTGCTGGTTCAAGGGCGATCCAGGCAAGCAGAGGCAGACGAAACCCATCCATGGCGTTTCACTTCCGGTAGCAAGGACCGAACATCTACCCATGTACTTCTGCCAAATGCCTTTCCGGTTAATCCTTTTCCATTATGACACATTTTTGAGTCTTGAATGTTATGTCACGTGTGAAATTTTCCTGAGACAAATATTTCGTGAACTGTTGAGAGACTGTGAGGATATGTGGTCGCTTTCATTTAAGCTGGGATCTGTCCGTCCCCACGCTCCATCCAGTCAATGGAATTACACTGTGTGTATAGCTGCATGGCGTATCTGGAGTCGCCCTCTATATTCCAGAAGGTAATGGATTAATATCAATATTTTTAAAACACCGGCCTAAAGAGATTAAGTGTTATGCCCCAAGGACACAATTAATGAAGAAAGGGGAAATAAAGTACAGATAGCACCTACATCAGAATAACTTTGATTGTTCAAAATAATGGCTAAAAGACTTCCCATAGTATTTTGATTTTTCAAAGCAATGTTTCTTGTACATCAAAATTAGAAAGGAGAAAACTGTAGCTTGCTAGAATGTGGGCTGTTGACCTCTGTCTGAGACAGGTGGGGTGGTGCCTGAACTGAACAACTCTCAGGCTGATGCCTGTGCACACCCAACTTGAAGAACCTATGTCCCAAGTGTTTACTTCCATATTTAGATGTCCATATTTATGACAGTGTAAAATAAACATTGATGTTGTATTTCACTTTGTATATAAACAGTGCCCATTTTCCAGAATTTCAAAGTATAATTTAGAAAACTTTTTTCGTATCTATGGTAATTACCTGAATATAATTTTTTAAGTTTATTTATATATTTTGAGAGAGACAGCGTGTGTGTGCGCAAGTGGGGAGGAGGCAGAGAGAAGAGAGGGAGAGAGAGAATCCCAAGCACACTCCACATCACCAGCATAGAGCCCAATGCAGGGCTCGAACCCACAAACCGTGAGATCATGATCTGAGCCCAGAATGGACACTTAACAAACTGAGCCACCCAGGTGCCCCAGTAACTACCTGAATACAACTTGGAATGTTCAACTTAACTAGATACACTAATGTAGACAATTAGTTTTAAGCAGAATTCATGTTGTCTGGATTGTTCATGCCTTTTCCATAGCAGAATACGTCTTGCCTATCAACATTTTTGGAAATATTTGGTGGTTCTGCCAATATATATACCTAACTGTGATACTTTTGTGGAAATCTCATTCTTCACGGGGTTATTTATTTTAAAATCACTTCCATAAAATTAGATTCCTAATTTCAAGCATCTTGCTTAATTATATTTTATTGATGCTGGTAATTAAAAGGGAAGCAAAGGATTAGTGTGGACTTGGGTTTATATGTGCTGAAGGCTAATACAAGCTTGAATGAATTTTCAAACTTAAAATTTGCCAATTTAGTAAAACTGTAAATCAGACAGGCTGTGTTAGAAATGGTTTTTAAAATTACGTCTCACCAAATTTTTGTCTTAAAACCGAAATATATACTTGCCAAATTTGGTTGTGCTACTTAACTTCATTTTTAATTGTGGTATTGATTCAAATTAAAATATGGATACAATTTTACCAAGAAAAGTTAAGTCATTCGGGGGTGACTGATAATATATGTTTTAAATTTTATTTATTTTGAGAGAGGAAGGGCAGGGAGGGGGGCGAGAGAGAGAGAATCGCAAGCCGCCTCCACACTGTCAGCACAGAGCCCACCGTGGGGCTTGATCCCGCCAATCACTTGATCATGTCCTGAGCCGAAACCAAGTCAGACAGTTAACTAACTGAGCCACCCAGGCACCCTGATTTTTAATATGGATCTGGCATACGTAACATTAAACCTACAGGGTTTTTTCATGCATTTGTTTCTGAATCCCCTAGTGTGAGAAATGATCGATCTCGCATGTTTCTTTGATAGGCGTACGCAGGCAACGATCTGGAGGACCAGCTGAGGTCTGTGGCCAGTGTCGATGAGCTCATGACCATACTCTACCCAGAATACTGGAAAATGTACAAGTGTCAGTTAAGGAAAGGCGGCTGGCAGCATCATAAAGAACAGCCCAACACCAATGCAAGAACAGAAGAGACTATAAAATTTGCTGCAGCACATTATAATGCGGAGATCTTGAAAAGTAAGTATGGGGGAAAATAGTTGATAAGCTTTCATCAGCCCAGTGAAACCAGCCAGCCTGTTTTGTTTTTTTTTAAATTTCAGTGTTTGTTTGTACCACTAAATGTCTTTAGGGCTGAAAGCAAGCAAAACAGAAATAAAGATTTTCAAAATATACCATTTTATGACTTCACAGTGACTGGTTAAAAGGATTTCTCAAAATTTAAAGACAAGAAAGATGCGTGCATATCAACACACTTCTTTTTTAAATTGAGGTGATATCCCAAAGCAAAATTTTCTAAAGGTGAAGATATATTTTACACACTCCGTCAGGTTAACAATTTAAACATTCTATATCTTACAAAATAATTGTACATAGATTTTCTAATTTGGATTTAGAAATGCTGAATTTATAAATCACCCCAGATCATCTTTCCAGTGACTTCTTCTTGCCTTATTGCTTGACAGGTGGACTTTGGGAAAGCTACTAAAAGATCTAGCAGAAAGGGCCACAAAAATTACTATGCCGGGTAAAGTGGCATGGTATGAATGGGTGGCCTACTTTTAAAAAATAACTGCCTTCAGTTGTTAGATATGAATCGCTCTCAAGGTTTGAGATTGCAATTTATTTCCAAACAAATGCACACAACATGGCTTCATGCTTTCTTTCCAAAAATTTCACTTGCAGGAAAATATGGGAAAAATAAGCTAAAGTATTTAAGAAGTACATCACGTATAATGCAGATTTAAAGGGTCAGCAGTGCTATAGCTAACCCACTAACCCACGGGAAACAGAATTCCAAGAGTATAAAAGGAACAGGAAAATTTGACTTTCCTGAAAGTTCTGGGTCCATGTCCCGCTTGATGGAAAATACCCTTGGCCTTTCAAGTAGCCACAAGCATGACATTTCCCAGAGCTGCCAAGCAGCCTGCCTAAAAACGATCTTTCAATTCAGTCCAAACCCATAGCCATTTTCTCATTTACATCTCACTTTAAAAAGAAAAATTAAATCATGTTTGTATTTGCTCAGAGACCACAAAAGTAGTACATGCTATATAGCAGATGAGCGCGACTCTCTCTGCAGGGCCTGCGAAGGTCTATATATTAAATCTTCATCTTTGTAAGCAAAGAAAACCAAACATAAATGCTGTAGAAAACAGACATCGTTTCAAGAAAGTATAATCCTAATTTAGCTTGTTACATGGCTGTAGAGATCTGCTTTTTAAGGGGCGCCTGAGTGGCTCAGTCAGTTGGTTAAGCGTCTGACTTCGGCTCAGGTCATGATCTCATGGTTCGTGGGTTCGAGCCCCACGTTGGGCTCTGTGCTGACAGCTCAGAGCCTGGAGCTGCTTCAGATTCTGTGTCTCCCTCTCTCTCTGACCCTCCCCTGCTCATGCTGTCTCTCTCTCTCAGAAATAAATTAAAAAAAAAAAAAAAAGGAGATCTGCTTTTTAAGAAAATAAGTGCCCTGTTAAATATTATATTGTATTCTGGGTTACAGGGCAATTTGGGATCCTGTCAACTCCTTGATTTATTTACTTATTTATTTATTTATTTTAAATGTTTTTATTTACTTTTAAGAGAGAGCGTGAGCAGGGGAGGGTCAGAGAGAGAGGGAGACACAGAATCTGAAACAGACTCTAGGCTCTGAGCTGTCAGCACAGAGCCCAACACGGGGCTCAAACCCGCGAACCGTTGAGATCACGACCTGAGCCGAAGTCAGACGCTTAACCGACCTGAGCCGCCCAGGCGCCCCTCCTTTTTTCTTTTCACAACATTACGGATCGTCCTTAAATCGGAAATGTGAAGTGGAATGTGACTTCTGACGGCCGGCCGGAGGCTCCTCGCCCTCGCTGGCTCCTGTGCCACTCACGGCCCCCCTGTGCCCCGACAGGTATTGACAGCGAGTGGAGGAAAACTCAGTGCCTGCCGCGTGAGGTGTGTATAGATGTGGGGAAGGAGTTCGGCGCGGCAACAAACACCTTCTTTAAACCCCCGTGTGTGTCCGCCTACAGATGTGGAGGCTGCTGCAACAGTGAGGGCCAGCAGTGCATGAACACCAGCACCAGCTACCTCAGCAAGACGGTAGGTGCGGCCCGGCCCGGCCCTGTCCCCCGGGGGGCACATTGTGCCCGTCAGAGCTGCTGACATTCTCTTTGGGGAATGCGGTTAGTTTCTCAGGGGCCTGCGATGTGGATGAGAGCATCTCACAAAGAAAGTAACTGACCTTTAGGAACTCTGTTCATAACAGCGGAATCCGAGCCAAAGGAGGAAAAGAATAAATATACTTAGGGAGGGGTGTATGAGAGAGAGAGATCTAAATATTTTCCTTCGGCAATAAATGACTATTAAATGGTTCAGTCTTCAGATGATAGAGATACAGCACAAAGTACACGTTCAAAACATACGCCGAAATGCAGGTGTTCTGTGAAACGGTGCGATATTGAAATAAGCCAGTGCTCTCAGAGCGTTCATTGTGTCCACCTAGGAAGCAAAGAAAACGTTCTGACGCCAAATCTCAAGGATTTTGAATTCCCCGTGAAGTCCCATCACACGAGATGTTAAGCTTCTAACAAATCACCAAGAAACACATCTTAAGGTTGGGTTTGGATCTGGGGTTTTCGGGGCGGATGCACTGAGCTGCGCGGTGGGTCGGCCATGGAGGAGGAGGAGGCTGTCGGGGGGCATGTGTGTGCTGGGGCCAAGCACAGAGCGTTGCTGGAAGTGCCGTGAGCCACCGGCCTCTGCACACGGATGTCTGGACACTTCCTCAGAGACAAAGCCGTGTTTGCCTGAAAGGCGCTTCTAGTCACTTTTGAGAGGTGGAGTGACATAGGTAACTGGCTACATTCAGAACTGTACTTTGACCTTCAAAGTGGAAAATAATTTCCAAAACGGGATGCTCGGTTTGATCTGTACCGTGTGGGATGACCCCAGAGTCACGCTTTTAGTCAAATAACGGTCTATACTTAGAACACAGGTGAGAGAAACTTCTTCTCTTACAGACCTAGCTGATCAAAAGTTTGGATCCCACTAATAAAAATCTGCTCTTATTGTGATAGAACTAAGTAGAAATGACTACCTCAGTTTCGTCAGCTGTGTTTTCCCATCTGGTTGGCAGTTTCTAAAATGTTTACTGCAGTGATCCTTTGGCCTCCCGAGTTTGCAGACACTGCCCTGTTATGCAACCCAAATTGCTTTTTTTTTTGGAAAAAACAGTCATTTTTCTTTTTATTGCTCATATACCTGATGAAGGAACAAGCCGTTTCAGATACTGAGACTCGCAAGAGGAAACAAAAATTCTCAAACTGTGTTTTCCATTCCATTTACCGCTGCCAAAACTCTTAAGATTAAAAAGAAAATCTAAAAAGTGACCCCTTGGGGCCTGGTGTCTTCTCTGTTATCATCATAATTCAGCACTGCCAGGAGGAGTTCGTTATTCTGGATGAAGCAGGATACTCCCAAATATATGCATGCAGTTAGAAACTTCCTGAGGAGAGTCTTTGCCTGTGGGTCACAGCGTAACAGTCCAGTGTGTGATAAAATTCTAATATTTTAATGGAATAATAGCATCATTGTAGTGTTTGAGCACAATAACACTTCTTTGCTCATTCCCCTCTTCTTTATCAAACCGTGTTTAGGAATTTGGTAGCTGAGGAGGTGGAGATTTACTGTACACTATTCTGAATAAAATGCTATGAATTTCACAGGTTTTACTGGATAATAGGCCTTTATCCCATCGTAACCCTGAAGTATAACAGGATTTTAAAAATCCTTTTATAGGTGCTGGAACTAAACACCATTTTTGTTTTTGTTCTAAATTTAACTACTTATTCCAGTGGGATAGTCTCCAAAATGTAACATTCATGTTTAAGGAGATGTTAAAATTAAAATTGTCACTGCTCTCATGTTTAAGCTGAAGTCCATAAAAGGATTTTTGGCCTTCTGAGTTTTCAAAGTTAGAGAATATACATGCGGGTGACTTGGAAAATTACCTTTTTAGAGTGCCTTTTATAGCATATATTTTAAATATTTCCATTAAGCAATATGATATTGATCCTAGATTATATTATCATTTTGGTTGACCTGAAGGAAGTCCAGATAAACCGGTTGCAGTTTCCAAAGACCAGAAGACTAGAACTGTTTTAAAAATGGGATGATATAGAATAGCCTCAAAAGTTAGATTTTGAAGAATTGTTTCATGAAATAAAATGTTATCTACAAAGAGCTCATTATTTGCCATTTCAAAAATGCCTTATTGGATTTGGTTGGTGGATGAAACTTTATGGTTAGAGTGCTCATGTTGTAAAGGTGGAAAGTTGAGTACTAACTGTCTTAGCACTGGGGTTGCGTTTTGTTCCTTTCTGGAGATTCCTGTCTTCTTAATTTATTTTCTTGATGAAAATCCGTTGCCAGTTGACAATACGTAAAGCTGTTTTTCATTACTAATTTCTTCCACAGATTCTTCTGTGATGTCTTGTTGATAGAAAAAATAATTTTAAATGAACTTTCTTTGGGGCGCCTGGGTGACTCAGTCCATTAAGTGTCTGATCCCTGATCTCGGCTCAGGTCATGGTTTTGCAGTTCGTGGGACCAAGCCCATGTCGGGCTCTGGGCTGACAGTGCAGAGCCTGCCTGGGATTTTCTCTCTCTCCCTCTCTCTCTGCCCCTCCTCCACTCATGCTCAGTCATATGCACTCTCTCTCAAAATAAATTTTTGGTAAAATTTTTGGTAAAAAAAAAAGTCATACTTTATAATATTTATTAAACATTTTAATATTTAAATTACCTGTTACAAACTTTATCTTCTTTAGATACAGATGCTCAGGCATTTTGTGTAATAGTTCCTCTGACAAACTCTTCATTCCCCCGCACCATGCTCAGCCCAAACACCACCCTTGTCCTGGGGTTCCCCTCTGGACGCATGTCTTCATCTCCAGTCAGGAGCACGGGGGTCGTCCTTGACCTCTCGCTGCTCTCATCACACATGCAGCCTGTCACCAACGCGATGTGAGTTTCGTCCCCTAAGTATCTTGAATCCCCATGTCCACCACCATCACTCTAGTCCAACATACTTTTCATGCTTTTTCCAGATAATGAAAAGCCAGTCTCTCTGCTCTCCTGCTTCCGTTTCCCCTCTTCCCCATCTATTCTCTTAATTGCCCCCAATGGGATATTTTTAGAGACACAAGACTGATGGTGTTTGCTTCAGTGAGTTCCCACTGCTCTCAGAATACGACCAAAATCTTTATCACAGCCTTGATGGTCTGCTTGGCTCTCTAGCACCATCTGACAGAATTGTCCCTTGTGCTTACTTTCTGTGCTTCCAAATGCTCTGGGCTCCTGGGAACCACCGTGCCCCCTCTGGGCCAGGATCTTTGCTCAGACTCTAGCTTCTAGTCTCCTCCTTGCTGGAGGACCAGTTCTTCCAACCCCCATCACATGACTCAAGAAGTCCTTGGGGGAGACTCTTCTGACCTCCATGATTGGATCCTGTGTTTCTCTTAAATTCTGTATAGTTTCCCATACTTTTCTTTCACTGCACTTACTACAGCTTATAAATCAGTTGATAACAATATAGCCATTATTATATTGGCTGCCCCCTCCATAAAGCCAAAAGCAGGTCTGTGTCATTCATCAGTTTCCTGAGTATCTACCACGACGTTAGCGTACAACTTCCTTTGAAACCACATGTAAACTGGATCCTACCATCAGAAAAAGATGAAAATATGGACAAACCCACAGTATTTTTACCCCACATTTACAAGGAGGTGCCTTCCTTACCCTAGTCCTTATCTGTTGAACCAGATCTTAAAACAACTGCCTTGAAGGTTAATAATAATAAAATAGTTGATTAAGCCACCTGTGTAATTTTGAGAGAGAAAGGGCATCCACAAGAGCAGGGGTGGGGGAGAGAGAGAGAGAGAGAGAGAGAGAGAGAGAGAGAGAGAATCCCAAGAAGGCTCCGTGCTGTTAGTGCAGAGCCTGACATGGGGCTCGATCCTACAAACTGAGAGATCATGACCGGAGCTGAAATCAAGATACAGAGGCTCAACCTCCTAAGCCACCTGGGTGCCCCAACTCACTTGTGTAATTTTTAAATAAATGGATCCTGTTGTCTAATGAAATATATATGCTATAAGTTTTAGAAAAATATTTTTAAATGTTTTTTTTAACAAACAGAAAATTATCCTTTTTTTCCCATTCATAAATGATAGGGAACAAAAGTCACCATTCTGGGGGTGCGTGGGTGGCTCAGCCAGGTAAGGGTCCAGCTTCAGCTCAGGTCATGATCTCCTGGTTTGTGAGTTCGAGCCCCACGTCAGGCTGCACACTAACAGTGTGGAGCCTTGCTTGGGATTCTCTGCCTCTCCTGCTATCTCTCCCTTCTCCCCCCCCTCTCCCTCTCTCTCTCTTCCCCTCCCTCTCTCTCTCAAAATAAATAAATAAATAAACTTTAAAAAAGTCACCCTTCTATTCTTCTTATCATTGTCTTACTAAACACATGCTTACATTACACAACATGTACCAAGTAGATATGAGGAGTGCCTTGAGTAAAATCTAAACGTGGAAAACAGAACACCATTGTTAGTAAACACAGTCAGTGAATGTAGTCTTCAGCAGATCATTAGTGGTTTTTCTGTGACCAGTGAATACTTGTTCCCCACAGTGGGGTGATTAGGTCCCGTGTTGACCTCATTGATGCCAGAGTGAAAGCACTTGTTCAAGGGTGAGTGTGCCTGCACAACAGCACACACACTTGTCTGACACGCTGGAAGCCTCACATGGTTGCAGTCTTCAGAATGTGTAAGGCTTCCCGGCTACGAGCGTTTAGTGCTAAGTTTCAGGTATGTGTAGGTGAACCAGAATTTTGTCCAATATATTTTTCTACAGGAAAACGAAATCTACTTTAGATCATATGGGATTAGTTCTCACTGTATTTCATTCTCTTGCACCTCCAGGCTCCATAGAATTTAGATTTCCTTTTATAACAGATTTATGATGTTGAAATCATTTCACCTGCCTCCTCCAGTCACCTGCTCATACAAAAAATCAGGAATTTGCCTATAAAATTTTTGAGGTCTGTTCCTTGCTGTTGGTTGGTGTGGTTTTCTCAAGTTTCTCTTGGCTCTTTTATGATAGGTTTGATATGTGCAGTAATCACAATCCCCACAAGTTGTGATCTGCAGAGCGGTAGTGTTTTTAAACGTGCGCATCACTGTAAGAGCAGACTGGCCTCATCTGGTCTCATTCACATTCTGCAGCTCTTCAGCAAAGTTTGAATTAAAAATTTGAAGTGCTTTGAAAACAAGGTACTTAGCCCTCAAAGCTCTTGCCCCAGGACACGTTCTTTTCTGACTCCACACCTTCTCCTTGGGTTTCCGCATCTACACTAGTTTGCTCTTCATGGGGATTACTCCAAAACCCTTATCCAGCTCAGACTTCTCTCATGGCCCCCATACTCAACCCTGTGATGCTGCTTCCTCTTTGATGGTCACAGAAAGTGTGTGCCATATTGGAGTTTATGATCTCTTCCCCCACACCCACCCCACCTGCACAAATAGACAAGCAATAAGCCTTTTCCTCTTCTGGTATTCTCTGTCTTGGTAAGTAACACCACTCGTCTTGTTGGTTAGTCCAAGCTATTCTTCCTTTCACTACAAGACCAATCAATTGCTGTGAAATCTGTCTTCCAGACGTGGCTAGAACGCATCCAGTGTCTTCATCCTGCTGATCCCCCTCTGATCTAGGCCACATTCATCAATCACCTGGGCCATCCTAGTACCTGGTCCTGTGTCTCCACTCTTACTTCCCTCCAGTCCGTTGGCCACATTATAGCAGTGAGTTTTCTCTTTGCTCATTGCTAAGTCAGTGACTATGCTAGCATCATTCTTTTTTTTTTTAAATACTTTATTTATTTTTGAGAGAGAGATAGAGACAGCATGAGCAGGGGAGGATCAGAGAGAGAGAGGGAGGCACAGAATCTGAAACAGGCTCCAGGCTCTGAGCTGGCTGTCGACACAGAGCCCGATGTGGGGCTCGAACCCACGAACCGCGAGATCATGACCTGAGCCGAAGTCCGACGCTCAACTGACTGAGCCACCCAGGCACCCCACTAGCATCATTCTTATTGGTTGATGCAAATGTTCTAAATCGTTAAATATTTTGAGCAATACTCTCCTTAAGGTGTCTTCTTTAGGTTAAATTCATCACCATGGTTCACTAGGCCCTCCCTGACCCGGCTGCCATTGTAATCTGCAGCGTCAGTGGCCACTGCTCTTTCCCCCAAATACTGCTTTCCACAAGGACCCAAATGCTCTCACTCCTTAAATTATGTCACTATCTCCTACCTCAGAGTCACTACAATGCTGTCCTCTGTGTTTGAAACAACTTCTTATACACTGCCTTGGCTTCTCCACTCATCTAGCTAATTTCTACTCATCTTCAAGCCTATATATGGATGTCACTTCCAGGGCATCATGTTATCTGCTCCGTAGCATCTTTTATTGCCCATATGATAACATCATTACCTTATCTGTCAGACTGTTTTAGTTCCTAAGCCCTAAGCTCCACAAAAGAAAAGATTGTGTTTGGTTATTACCCTGAAGCATAGCACAGTCATAGGCACGTGGGAAACACTAACACTCAGTTGAATGAATAAAGGAAAAAGAACAGATTTGGAGTCAAGAGTAGAGTTGGGAATATGCTGATTTTGAAAAATCTGAGTTATTTCTAAGTGGAGATACCAGAAAACAATTGGGCATGTAATTCTAGAATTCTATAGCAGTGATTGGCTCCCTCGCTGTAGCTATGAGAGGAAACATCATATTGATGAATGTTGTGGGAGGCTGTGGTATACTTGTTACTATGTACAGAATTCATATAAAAGCCAGTGCCAAGGGAAAGCCAGCATTCGGTCATTGATAGTCCCATCCATTTCTCCTTCTAATTTTATAATATCTTCCCTTCTCCCACCCAGAGAATCCATTGAGATCTTTTTTAATAGTAAAAGCAATTATTTTCGTTTAAATTCCGTTAAGAGCTGTGGTGCAGGACGTAACTGTGGGTGCTTCATACCCTGCTCTATAATGGGTACCTAGCGATGTAGGAACCCTGCATTCATGGAGCTCACAAGTTAGCAGGGAACGTCAACATTTATCAAGCAAATAAAAGTAGCCTAAGTGTTATGAAAAAGAAGTAAGTGCAAGGGTTTGTGGAAGTGCATATCAAGGAGAACACGGCATGAAACTCCTGAAGGCAATGTTTTCATGCGTGTTTTAACATTTTTACTAATATTGCAGCTTGTAAAGGCTTATACCTAAGTAATAGCGTTCCTAAGCATATATTTTATTATATTTTTAATGTACTGTAAATGGGAGCATGTGAGGATCTCTTTACAACACAAAAGGAAGTTTCTTACTGCTATATTTTCTGAAGGGGATAAAAAAGAGTTTTTGTTTTGTTCAAGGAGTTCCAGACACAACCTGTAGCAACAAAAGTCACCCACTAGAATCATATAAATGTTAAAGACAATGTACCATAAGTAACATCAAACCCTCCTTTTTTATAGACACTTCCTAGAATGTTTTCTTTACGGGGCTCCGTGGAGGGCAGGTTACTAGCATGTGTAAGGAAACCCGCCACTAGTTGAAACCACAGGCCGTGCAAGTTCCAAAGGGAACTAATGGGTCACAACTGCTCTGAGTCCCCCCTGCTGTCTGCTTCTGAGAAGTCGACTGGGTGCCTTTTTGACCTTCTTCCTAAACATAGGCCTTCCGTCTATGTTCTTACGAGAAGTTGCGTATTTAAGACCTATAACCAAAAACCAGAAAGTGAGTTTTGCAGGAGATAAATTATTTGATGACTCAAATAAAAGCAGAAGAAAGTCATCTGCTTTGGAGACAAACGCTTGGATTAAAAAGTTATCTCAATGTTAGTTTTGTCCTTACATAGTTTTCCCAAAGATAGGAATGAAAAAGAAGACCTACTAAGCCCGTGGGGATTCTCTGGAAATCTTGGGGTTAGAGCTCCAAGAACTGTCCCCTCTTTGCTGTGTTCGGTAGTGCCAGAAGGACCCAGCTTGCTCTGGAAACCGGGTCCCTCTAGCCCATGCTGATGTACATGCACAGCATTATTTAAAATTCTGTGTTGCCATCCGGAAAAAAAAGAAAAAAACTATTACATTTATTATTCCATAAGGAAATAGTGTAAGCGTATATATTAGCAAAAACATTCCAGATTATATCTGAGTTCATCTGAGTGCTTCATAAAATTTTCTTTTACAGCGAACTTTATTTAAACCCACGTAAAAACGTGCAGCTATGGAATGAAACTTCGAGGTATTGTTTAGCACTGCAGCAGTTCGAAAGATTCCATTCATATGTATTCAACAAGTGGAATGCGATTTGTTTGGAATCTTTAGCTAATTAATAGTTGGCAAGTGCAGTTGTTGGAAATCAGGTTTTGTCCAGATGTGGGGAAAAGCTCTCTACCAATACCAGTTATCAGAAGTCTAAGAATCACCTTTGCCTTAAGAAAAAAAAATAATGCGTCTGTTAAATAACCCCCTTTTTCCAACTCTATAGATTTTTTTTTAACAGTTTATTTTTATTTTTGAGAGAGAGAGAGAAGGAGCATGAGCGAGGAAAGGGAAGAGAGAGAGGGAGACACAGAATCTGAAACAGGCTCCAGGCTCTGAGCTGCCAGTAAAGAACCCGATGCGGGGCTCGAACCCATGAACTGCGAGATCAGGACCTGAGCTGAAGTCAGACACTTAACCGACTGAGCCACCCAGGCGCCCCTCCAACTCTAGGCCTTGATCATGTGTACAAATTTGATTCAGTATTTCTAACACTCCTGGATCGGGGCTTCTAATTGTAGCATTGTATATGCGCTTTATATATAACAATATGTAAAAATTAATTCAGTACCAGACAATCTGTCAGGGTCAGCTAGCCTGTGATCTCCCCGACCCAATGGAAGTTCTCTGCCCCTGGACACTGTCCCTGTGGTTGGTCTGCTCACTTGAGAAGCTGACAGTGAACCTCAATTTTCACCTTTTTCCATTTTTAGGAATTATTTAAGTGCTGTGTGATTTCTCTAAGTCATCTTACAGTCACTAACCATACTCTCCAGGAACTCCAGATTGCTTCTATACTTCATTAATATACTCAAGGTTGAAATATTTAAATTAAATATGGCAATGAGATACGTGATGAAGAGAAACTCGTCATATTTCTGGGTATAAAGATGTTGTAAAGGGCGGCATCTTTTTGTTTCATATTTGTACCCACACAGACATCCCCTTGAAGTGTAATATTAATACTAAACTGCAGTCCTTCCTGCAGTAAGGAAGTTCTACACCTTTTTCTTGAATAGCCTGCAAGATAAGTAGAAATAGGAATTGTTGTTTTACAACTGTTGCTAGGCTGGTATAAACAGCCTATTGTTTCAAAATGTGGCTTTATTTGAAGTCCATTCTTGTTGGTGAGAATTGACTATTAAATACTCTTATTAAAGAATTCCAGTAGATAACAACTGGGAACCATTCAGTTGGAAATGCTTGGTGTTTCCTCTTATTACAGCTTTACAGAATACACACATTTTTTATTTCCCCAATGTCCAGGCTTGTTTAAATGTCATCTTTTGATCTCCAAAACTCCTCAGACAGGCATATGCAGATAGTACTGGTCCATTATAAATTCTGTTACTCCTTAGATCCTAAGTTAGATACACGCTATTATCATGTACTGTTCAAGACCAGCTCACTTTACAGCATAAAACTATTTTAGGAAAATCATCGTGTTCAAAATATCGAAGTATAAATGTCATCATCCTCAATTAAGATTGACTGAGTCCACATCTATACATGGAATTGTTAGCTAATGCTGAACATCATACATACATTTTGCACTCTCTGAGCTTACATCTAGAGTAGAGAACACTGTTGTGCACACGTGAAGGCACAAAACAGTTTAGTAGGAAGATTCTTGTTTTATTGAAATATAAAGAGTTAATTTACTGTTTCAACAGCGATGTGCCCAGATAGAACTTACTCCTTTGAAGGAAAATTATAGTGACTGTGTTGGTTCAGATCTTTATATACTGGCAAGCACAGATTTCGAGAGGGTTAAGCTGTAGGTTCTTGCTTACTAACAGCATGTGTGATAAACTATTTAATAGTTTAAAACTTCTAACCTAGGACCATTATATGTGTATATGTGTGCATATATATGAGAGAGAAAGAGGGAAGGGTAGAGCAGGTTGCCTGTGACAAGAGTCATTGATGACTTGAGAAGTTGCCAAGGCACCTGGTTCTCACCATCTTATTGGTTCTCAATAGTTATTGAAAACTAAACAAGGTAAAATGTTAAACAAATCATTGTTATTCTAACAAAGATTCAGATCAATTTTGAAGGAGAACCATTGCTCAAAGAACACCACCACCATTATGATCCCTATTTTATGGATAACAAAATGGAGGCAAAGGGAAATGAGATAATTCTTCCAAGTCATGGAAGTAGTAAATTGCAGATGCAGGACTCAAATGTCTGTGTGTTTCTAAGACTCGGTTCTTGATTATTCGTCCAGCTCTAGTAAAGGAGGGAAGTTGCTGGTTATTTGGAAATTATATTTAATTATTTGGGGGGAGCTGTGAATTTATAAAGTGATTCAAATTATTATTTTCTGTTCAAACAAGTTTACATTTCCAAAGCTCATACTATCTGATTAGGGTAAACGGTCTGTGGACACTCTTAGTAATGTAGGGAGTAAATATAGCTATGTACAATTTACAAACTGATCTATGAGTAAGGAAATGGAATTCACCATACTTCTTAAAAAGGGAGTGGAAACCTTATAATCATTTTAAATGTGAAAAGTCAATCAATCCACACACTTGAGACCAGTGAACAAAGAAACTGGAAAAAGGAAAGAGCCTCCTCAGTATAGGACAGGAGCCACGATAGGTACCATTGTGCTTACTGCGCACACGTACGGCATGCTCCCCTATATTTGGGAAGTTGGTAGATGAATAAAACTTACTTATCAAGAACCTTTCTACTTTTAATATTGGTCAAGGCATCTTTCTNATTTGGAGTTGGAACATGTGTTTCAAGAGAAGCAACTTTTTTTTTTTAACTTTTCAGCCTCTTTTTTCCTTTAGCTGAATTAAATGAATTCAGCTGACCAGTTGCCTGCCTAGACTCAAATAAGAGAAATGAAACATAAGTAATTAAAATTTGGGGGTTTTATTTATTTCAACCTAAGTGAAATTTTTCTTTCCCATTCTCCCGTATAGTTTTAACACTTATGAATGTAGTTTTAATACAGGAAAAAATAGTTCTCTAACAGTGATTTTCCTTTAGTGCCTGTTTACCTGTCCCTCTAGTCAGTGAGTTCACAGACACAAATCTCTTCCACCCCTTGGAAGTATAGTTTTTGTTTTTTTCTTTCCAGGAAGCTGCTTTCTTAATGCATAGGAGTGCTCCCCTCCCACCAGAACATTCTGCAGAGCCCCCGTTCCTAAGGGTACACTCGGGACTCACGGGTGGGTCCTGACTGTGGACATCATCTCCCCAGCAGTGGCTGAAGGGGACCGAGATGTCTTAGCCCTTGGGAAACCTTGCGAGGGTGCCCTCTGGGACACAGCAGCCCCTGAGGGCGGGAACACCAGGCGCCCTTCCACAACAGCAGGGATCTCAGGCCGCGCAGCGTAGGCCACCCTCGCAGGGCTCCGTGCTGCCTCCTGTGGCTGGAGACAGCGTCAGATCCTATAGCGATCACATGCATTCTGTAAGCGAAAACTGCCTCCTCTGGCCTGAGCCAACTGAGCATGTTCCCTCTGGTTACGGGAGGCCTGTCTTCTCTCCATGCCCCCCCACCCCGCTCCTGTCCCACAGCCCGGCCCCCCACAGGGCCTGGAGCTGCTCTGGTACCCAGTTGTCCTCAGTCTATCCTTACACTTCATTTCCCCAAGACTTTGGACCCCGTGACCACACACGCCTCTCTGAAGCCCTCTTCTCTCTGGCGTCTCTTGGTTTAACAGTAACCCCGTCCTGACTCTCCATGTTCGTGTCCTTCTTCTTCCCAGATGTATTTACTATTTCCTTTGCCTTTTTCACCCCTTCCCTGCACCTGTTCCCCAGGTTTCTATCAGACATTTTCTCCGTTCATTCAGAATGACCTCTCCAAGTAATCTCATCGGTGTCCAAGATGTCAAGTGCAGCTTTCATTGATGGCTTTGAAATGGCTCTCCTAAGCTCTAGACACAAATCTAACTGCCTGTTAGACATAAGTTCTTAGGATTTTGTGAGCCAGCCTAGACATCTTCCTACCATTTCTACCATTACCCAGGGTTTAAATAATTTATACATTTTATACATACAGAAATTGAATAAGCAATTTATTAAACATACATTTCTTGTGCTATACTGGTTCTTACACAAGCGTCCTAAGAAGTGATAAGCAGAAAAACTGTAGTGTACATAGACCCTGCAGAATTCTGTCTCTTAAAAGAGTGTTACCTAGTGCAAAGGATTTCTACCAGGGTGACCTTTCACCTAATAAAAGGTGTCTTCCAGTGTGCATAAACAAATGTCTTTCTAGATAAGTAACTGGTCAAAGACATAATACTGGGATATGGTGAGGTCATATGTTGAGATTATCTGTGTATCATTTACAGTATTCTGGAGAATGTCTAGAATCTTGAGAATATGTGCAAAATATAATAAAAACATGTATGTAGCCATCAATATGCATATCAAACTCATTGACATTAGCATATGTAATTTTTATAACCATCCCATGAACAATGGGTCAAATGTTTCCTCAACTTGACTGATTTTTAATGAAATATACAACTTAGTTAAGTGACTTTTCCCCTCTTGTAATTTTCCAAACTTACAAGAGGGGTTGGTAATAAAATGCCCTGTTGGGGTGTGACTTTGTGATCCTTCCTCCTAAGGCACTTATGCTAATGAAGTAGCTGAATTTTTCAATGAATATATAATAAATGTATTTCAAAAGTAGAAAATGTGAATTTTATAATTTAGATATCTCTGTATTTCTTCTTTCAAAATTCATGTCCATAAATCTCCCTGTAAGACTAAATGGGCAGCTAATTCAGTTCCCTGAAGATTTTCAATGATCTTCACGTGCTGGCATGAAAGTACAGTGAGGGGCTGAACCACAATGCCCTGGAGTTTGTCATCCTTTTTAGCCCTGCTCAAATTCCCTGAAAGGCACAAATAACACCAAACTCGTTCAGCTATGGTCCTGTTACTACAGATGGAGCTTATCAAGTACATAATGGCCAGGACTTCACTTTTACCATGATTATTGATGTAGATTTTTTTAAAAAAAAATTTTAATGCTTTATTTTTGAGAGAGACAGAGCCTGGGTAGGGGAGGGTCAGAAACAGAGAGAGAGAGAGACAGAATCTGAAACAGGCTCCAGGTTCTGAGCTGTCAGCACAGAGCCCCATGCGGGACTCAAGCTCCAGAACGGTGAGATCATGACCTGAGCTGAAGTTGGACATTTAACCGACTAAGCTACCCAGGCACCCCTGATAAGTTAGATTTTGAGAAACTTAAGAATTTAAACCCACTTAGTTTTACATAACCATTAATTTATTTGTGTATTCTACTTAAAATATTGACTTTGGAAAAGGAAGAGAAGAAGTGAAGTTCTCATAAACAAGGCATTCCGAATGAGACTTTGAATTTTCAGACTATAACCTACAATCATGTATTATGTCCGACCTTACTATTTTCATAATGCCTGTGTCAAAGAGGAGAAACAAGCTTTATCTACTAAGTGATGAGTGTTTTTAGTTTCTTCTAAACATAATAAATTCAGAAGATACCTCAGACAAATGTAAAACTGCTTTGAGGGAGAAATTTAGTTTGGAATGAAAATTGATTTCACATCTATGTATTTTATGTCTCTGTATTTGGTTTACATAGAATAGGATGTAACCAATGATCTCTAGGTTGTGTGGCCAATAGCTTTTTACTCTTATATTAACAAAGATATTTATATCTGTGCCACTTTTTAATAAACCCTGCAATAATTGAGGATTCTGAAAAAAACGCTTTTTCCCCAAACACACTGGTCTACTGCACCTCTGCTCCATAATCCTTAGCTGGTTATCAAATATGCTTTGTAATAGTGATGTGAGAGAAGCATATGGACTATTTATTATTCTAATAAAGGATACTTACTGATTTAAAGCAAAACAGTTTTTACGGCGTAATCATAAACCAACTTCTGCGGCCTGCATGTGTATCATGAAGCACTATGTATCGTAAAGAATTAACCTCACTCTTTTTGGACTCCAGCATTTACCATAGAAACGCTGTCTAGCATCTATATAATTTTTTCTTCTTTTTGTCTCTTCTTTGTAGTTGTTTGAAATTACAGTGCCTCTCTCTCAAGGCCCCAAACCAGTAACAATCAGTTTTGCCAATCACACTTCCTGCCGATGCATGTCTAAACTGGACGTTTACAGACAAGTTCATTCAATTATTAGACGTTCCCTGCCAGCAACACTACCACAGTGAGTATGAATTAAATCTACTTTTTCTGTATCCTCTACTAATATAAAAGTATTTTCAAGTCAACATAGTTTATTAAAAGAATTTTTGTGAAACTTTCTATAATATACTTTGCATCAAATGCAAAAGACAAATTGGACAGTCTGCCATGAAAATAAAATCAAACTGAAACAGGGAAGCCCTTTTTATAGACAATCTAGTTAACAATATAAAGCAAGTATTTCTGTGGAATGATACACATCCCACCAATATTCTATTATCAGTAATTTAGCCTGATTGCTCTAACACTCATGAAATCAAGTGTGCAAACTCATAAATGATGTTCTTCAAGCGAAAAACATTTAAGCCTCAGTAAGACTTTTGGTCCAAAACAAAAAGTAAATAGGAAAAAATTACTTCACATCTATTAGCATTCCGTTGTCTTTTTTCAATCTCAGTTGTCTTTCTCTGTCTATTCATATTGTTTATTTTAGCCAGGACTGAATATTGAAATACTGATGAACTACTTGAAAGAAGTTTCTCTTACCGTTATTTCAAATTAACATTCAAAGTACCATCTGTTACTCAAATTCCTTTCTCATCAAACTTTTTAGGCTTGTAAATGGCAACATTTGCTGCATTAGATCACATAGAAGGACCCGGAGACAGCATCGAGGGCGGACCCTGAATAGTGTCTATTGAGTCATTTTGCATTGTCATCAAAAATCTAGGAACTTTATGCTCTGTACCCCAACAGAAGGATTCAGCTCTTTGATCCTTAGGCTATCCAGTGCATGCAAACAACATTTACTAAGCTTTGACATCTATAACAAAATTTTCAATAAATTGATGGGCAAACGTATATATTACCAAAAAAAAAAAGTTTTAGCCTTGCATTGTAGGGGACTTGACAATAAATGTGATAGGATGAGAGCAGTCTTCCCCATTTCTCTTTACTTAGTGTGGCAGATAGGAGGCCTATCTGGGTCTTTCCAGGGTCACTTAAACTAAGGATAGTGTCATTTGAGTGAAGTCTGTCCTTTGCGTGAGAACAGAAATCTCTTACAGTCTGCTATGAATTAAACTGATGCTGCCGTACAGGGGGACGAGCATCCCCCAAAGTTGTTGTGTGTGTGAGTTCACTCACACAGCTCTGAAAGTTGCCCCCTCCCCTGCCCCGTGGCGGGTGGTCGGTTCTGAGCACTTCAGCCGTTAATCCCCATGCTGACTGTTCCCAGAGTTACGATTTAAGAGTGACTTAAAATATATCTGAATCTCCTCTATTGCTCTGTTTGTATTAGATATAATAGGTACAAAACTCAAAGATTAATTCTGCTTATTTCTAAATTATTCAAAGCACTTTTCTCTCCTGTTCTTTGAGGCCTTGAAATCATACGGCTGTCATTTCGCTTGTTTGTCCTGATTTTATTGGGGGGGGGGAGATGGGAGATATTTGCTCCTTCCTAGACGTGTAGCTCCTTTCTGTCACTGCCATCCCCGCCCACTTCACTCCGTGTGCAGGTCTGACCTAATGCAGCGGTGTCGACGCCCATTTTCTCGTGCCAGAACTTTCCCCAGCTCCTGTGTAATGTCACGCATAAGCTTCAGAAGGCATCACTCCCTCCATCTGACCACAAACAGTCCGTCGCTCTCAGCTGCTCAAAGACCTGAGCACAGATTACGTACCTCTGTGTCTTGCAATCAGACTTCCTTTCTTGTTTCACTTCTCATTTCTCACCAGGTCTGGGTTTCACCAAGTCTCATTCCCTGAACACAGAGCTCATTTCCTGCCCTGTTTCTCCTTTCTGTCCTGGTCCTGGCTCACAATGAATTCCCTTCATGTTCTGCCTTCCCAAAGCCCCGTCCACTTCTCAGAGTTCAGGGAAGGGTCTCGCTCCGACGTTTGTCTTGCCCAAATGCAAGCCTCCTTTGCTTCCCAAAGGCCCGTGGCAATTACTGCAATTCCCTTGTCCTCACATGGATTTGTAGGGGTCCATAAACGTGGCATGTGCCACTGGGTGGTGAGCATTTCGGGTAGGTTTATAACCTCCACAGTCTCCAGCTAATAATGCTTGAAAATTATTGAGTCACTACTATACTTTCAGCCCTTCACATGCACGGTCTCACTGAGCTCCTCCCAAAAAGCATCTGTGAAGTTCATAGTCATATTAGCTTTATCGTACAGATGAATCAGGTAATCACACTCCAGAGTTAGGAACTAAAGAATACACTCAGCTGATCAGCCAGTGCTTGTTAATATCAAATCACTTCTTTATCTGCGGTTTTGTAGCATTTGCACGTTTTGCTCAGATTTTCACCATTACTTATTCATATAACTACTGTGCCATAGGCTGTCGAAGGCTAGGAGAGACGAAAAGAACAAATCAAGCCTGTGCCTTACAGTGAGCCAGGTCTGAGCCTGAATTCAGGTTGGCACTAAGTCACTTTTTAAGGTTGGGTTATTTCATGTGTCTGTACTTCAGTTTGCTTATATGTAAAAGCACGAGGTTGTAAAGAGGAATGAATGAAGTACTCAGTGTGGTGCTTAGCCCAGTGCCTGGCGTCTAAGAGATAGCCAGTAAAAGGCAGATTGATTATTACCATTAAGATTCATATCTCATTCACCCATCTCCCTGTGTTTCCTCGTGGGTTTCTTTTTTATCACTATCTACAATAAAAAAAAAAAAAGCATTTCACATTCCACATCAGTACTCACATGAATCTGTGTGGGTGTGATATCTATGTTTATTTAATATGCATAGAGCATGCGTAGTGTATAGATTTAAATTAACTGTGTAACCTTACATGAAATTATAGTCATATATAACTGTAAGAGTAAAACAGAACATTATTTTAAAACACTTTCCTTTATTATAGAGCTACCCAACTCTTTTTTCATGATCACCCCCTAAGATCCTTTTGCAGACCTTTTTTCAAATCTCCTCCCTCATAAAGTTTAAAACCATAAACCTATTCATATCACTTTATGTATCATATGTATATCTGGGCTTTATACATAAAAGAAGTAGAAAGTTTTTTAATGCAACATAGGACTAAAAATGACCCCAAAAATTATAGTTAAAAGTTAAATTAAAAATGTAAAAGCCATGAACATCAAACATAGTTTTGTAACAGTATTTGCTGATAAACCTTTAGGGCAAGTTATTTACTAATATAGCAGTAATATGTCATATTACATATGGAAAGTACCAATTGATATAAATCTATAAAGATATGAATATATTTTTAAAGAAAGCATTCCAAATAGTCATCTTTCCAGGAAAAGGATACTTTTTAAAATAATCTACGTAACATTCTTTAGAAAACATCTTTTGCTTCATATAAGAAAACAACCTGTTACTTCTATGACTTTTGGATGCTCACTTAGTGTTACCACCTTGTTTTTCTCAGCATTTGACATACTAATGGCTTGAATAACTTCTGTAGAGCTAAATAATAAAAACTATTTTTACTTATTTCCCTAAGCTCACGTCACCCACAAAACCCCAGGGATCAAGCACTGGCAACAACCCCAAGGCAGTCCACAGGCAGCTGTTGCTCTGTGACCTTGAGATGGAGCACTCAAGTCAGAGAAGGTCCTTCGGTGACAGCCCTCTGTTCACTATAATTTTATAACCCTTATCTTGCATACACTTTGGATATCTTCAAGGCCAAGGCTGCTCACGTGACAGCCCATAAAGCCCAGCAGAAATTAAATACTGATTCAGAAGCTTTTGTTGGGTTTTGGAGAGCCAAAAACCACTGCAACATTGAAGATTCTTCCGCCCCCGTAACCAGTTTTTACTCCCTTATTGATGATACTGTCCCCATGTGAATGGGGCATGACGCACGCAGATACTTTCTCTTTCTTTTCTGTTTCTCTCTCTCTCTCTCTTTTTTTTAATGTTGGTCTCCACTTATTGTGAACTGTGGCCCACAATTTAATTAAAAACTACTGTCATAGCGATTTATGTATGATGAATATAGAGCTAGGTTATAAAACCTTTTCTTAGAAGTAAAAGGAATTGGGCCGCCTGGGTGGCTCCGTCGGTTAAGCGTCCAACTTCGGCTTAGGTCATGATCTCACGGTTTGTGGGTTTATGCCCCGCGTCAGGTTCTGTGCTGACAGCTCAGGGCCTGGCGCCTGCTTCAGATTCTGTGTCTCCCTCTCTCTCTGACCCTCCCCTGCTCACGCTGTCTCTCTCTCTCTCTCAGAAATAAAAACATTTTTAAAAAATTTTAAAAAAGAAATTAACAGGAATTGCCACCACAGTGGCCAAAATTAAAAATAATGACAAAAGCTAGTTCTGGAGAGGATGTGACGCCATGCTCATGTTAACGGGAATGTAAAATGGCATAGCCACTTTGCAAACCGTTATGGCAGAGTCTCAAGATCTTAAATATACACTTCCAATATCATCCATAAATCATCTGAAAACACATTTACACACAGTAACTTGCACACAAATGTTCACAGAAGCTTCGTTAGCCAGTAACTAGAAACAAGCCAAATATCCGTCAGAGGGGAATGCATAAGCAAACTGTGGTCCATGCATACAGTGGGACATTACTGAGCAGTACAATCCACATGAGCTGTTGACACGCCCACCAGGAATGGGTCTCCGAACACCAAGCTGAGTAAAGGAAGCTAGACTAAAAACTACATGTTACATGATTCAATTTACATGAACCCTCGAGAAGACAAATATCATCTAGATTCAGAGAAAGCACTTTGGGACTGGCTAGAAGGAGCAAAGGGAAACTTTGGGGGATGAAACAGTCCATATTTTGATTGTGGTGATAGTTACGTGGGTGCATACGTTTGTAAAAAAAAAAAAAAAAAGGTGAATCTAAAATACAAGCATTTTACCGTATGCCAATTTTTTCTCAACAAAATGGGGCTCTGAAAAGCCAAGAGAAATAGACCTGTTTTATTAACCTGTTTTATTAACTATAGTTTTGAAATTCATGTAGGTTTATAACGGTAGATAGCTTAAAATCTTTATGATAATGAAGTCAGATATTTTAAGGTTCTCGTGAGTCCCCAGCAGGTAGGAGCTCCCAGTCCCCATTTGTAGAGAGTTTGAAATTTCCCTGCCCCGCCCCAGCCCTGCGGGCTCACCAGCCACTGTTGGGATGAAGACAACATCCCTTTGTCAGGTGCGTAGCATTCGACTCCCGATACGAGGAGATTAAATGAGTAGCAGACCATTTGTTCTGTTACTTATGAAGAAGTATAATTCAGTAAATAAATGCATTTTTCATAAAGTGAGGCATGCATCAATAACTGCTGCATCTCTAACTTGGGCCGAGAAAGCTCCGAGGCAGTGTGAGAGAGGATACACATGAGCGTGGCTGCTTCTGGCCTCAGAGCACATGCACAGTCACGGAGGGACGACACGGGTTCATATGATGATCACTGTATGATTTTATGAAGTGTTTCCATGCACCAGGCACCGTCCACACAGGACCTCATGCTCTCCCCAACCCCACGAGGTGGCTGCGTGGATGGTCCACACACAGACTTCAGGCTGGAAGCGTGCACACTGCAGGCAGCTTCCGGGTTAGAAAACTCATTTTATGCTGTGAGTTTTGCTAACTTCTGTCAACTTCTTGTGACTCATTTTCCTCATGTACAAAACATAAATTCTAATGTTAGGTACAAAAATGCAGCGTAACATTTATAACCTAATCCTCACAGCCAGCCTCTTCAGTGACATGACGCTGTGCTATGTGTTAGTCTGGTATTGTAGAAGAACATAATAGAGTAAGAGTAATAACGAGAAAGAGGACGACAACATCCAATACATAAGGACACAGTGACGTTTATACTCAGTGACACCCTGCCCCGTGTTGGCCCAGTGCCTGAAGCCTGACAGTTGGCATTCAATAAACTTTGGTTGCTATTTTTACAGACATTCTCCAAATGAGAAAAGAGTATTAGGAATGTTACTCAGCACGTAACAAAGCTGAACAGCTAAGAAAAGTGCCAGAAAAAAAATTCAAGTCTTTTTCATCTCTTAAACCCATGCTCTACCCCAGTATCTTACAGTATTTACAAAAAAAAAAAAAAAAAAAATTTTTCAAGTCTCAATATCAGTACCAAGATAGATCAGAAATTCCAGAGGTAGAAGGGATTCTTTCTAGAAGTGGTTAGATATCAATGTTCAAGTTGATGTTTTCATAGATTATTCTCTTTCCTTCCAATTACTTCCTCCCGTATTTTCCTTCTGCTTGAACTCCATGCATTCCTATGGGCCCTTACATGGGAAGGAAGAAATCTCTTTCCGTGGAGGGAGTCACCTGTGATTAAGAAGTGATGCCATAGATTTTGTTACTTTATAGAAGTAGTGTCTATTCATTCATGAGATGTTTATGCTGAGTCTTACATGTGTGTCACACCATCCTAGTGAGGGGTATTTTTAAAAATGGATAATTCCTTAACTAAAGCAGCTCTGTGCCAGAGTACAAACACAAGTACGTCTAATACAATAAGTACATAAATGTACACTGTGCTCTGCTTTATTAAGTCATTCATCAAACACTGTGTGTCTACTTGTTATTACCATTATGCTGGGCTGGAGAGGAAGGGAGACAGGCTCGCTCTTCTAGAAAAATCCTGTGAGTCAGTTCATCTGAGTCAGACAGATGAACACAGGGCCAGAGCTGGTGTGGGCTGCATCCCTACCGCTCAGCACAGGATGCCCGAGTCTCTAGAGGTAGAGACAATTGCACCTGCCATGCCAAGGATGGACTTTTTCAAGTCTCTCAGGAACCATTAAGAGACAGATGTAGGGCCTGTGATGTTTACATCGTATGTCATAGAAAGACTGGATGGCAGTGTAACAATACAAAGAACATGGATGGCACTGTAGCAGGTAGATTGGGTCCCAAAACCAAGTGGAAAAACTGGAGAAGAAGCTTCTGAAATGATCTCATACAGAAGCAACAAGGGCCGGAATCAAGGCGTTGGAAATGGGGATGGGAAGAAAGGAGATAGAGAGACGTCTTTAAGAGAGTCACGACTTGGGAACGCCACGTGCAGGAGAACACAGAGGCGCAAGCTGAAAATGCGAGTGCTTGGACGGTGTTCACCAAGACAGGGAACACGTGTTCCCAGGAAGAGTGGATTTGGAAAGGAGAATCTGGTTTCTGTATCTGCACAGGTTAGCATTTATGGTATCTGTAAGCAATCACAGAGACACGTTCAGAAGGCAGTAGGATCTGGGGCTGGGTGGTCACTGCCGCCCAGAGTAGGTCGTCAGAGCCGGGAAGAGCCGAGCCCAACCAAGGAAAACCGAGGTGGGAGATGGTAAGAAGAGAAGCAGGCGCTGGCGCCGTGCACGCTGTCAGCATCTAAGAAACTGGGAGAAATAAAGAGTCTGTGCGAGAGACTGAGAATAGTCAGGAAAAATAGGGATAAAAACTAGTTATTACAAAATCCAAAGGGTATTGCAAAAGCGAAACAAGAATTCAAGGAACAAAGGGGTCAGATGATCAAATCTTAGATAAAGCTCACAAGTTACGATGACAGACTTCATTATCTGAAGGACATGAAACAGAGAAAACACTTATTATTTTCCCTACCTTACACAACCACTTTGAGAAGGAGGAAGAAGAAACAAGAGAGCGAAATTCCCAGTTACATATGAGAAACTGCACCAGAGGGATGAAGTCGTTTGCCTCCGCATCACACACCTAAGCGTGGCAAACCAGGGACTCACACTAAATGTGGAACCACTCCTTTGGGGACGCAGTCATGACTGCATTTTTAACTTCTTTAAATTAAAAAAAAGGAAAAAAAAACACCTTCAAACATATAGCAAAGGAGAAAATAAAAAGCAAAAAAGACCTATTCCTCCACCCCAATTTTGCACACTCACTTAAGACACAACCCAAAGTCACGGTCACACGTTTGGCACCCTTTATTCCCAAAGGTAACCACTGCTTGGAAATTGTATTCTCATTCACGCTCTTCCATTTTTACGGTATATGAATGTGTTAACGTAAGACAAAGAATATAATCATACAGCTTTGCTTAAAATATGTAAAAATGGTGACATTACTTTTTTCTCTCAACAGTAGATTTTAGAGATGTAATCATTTTGAGGTCTCCAGGACCCCTTTGTTCATTAAATTCCTGTGTACTATTCCGTCATATCAATGAATGAATGCGTGAATGAATATTCTTGCTTATTCTATGATACATACTATAGGGAAGGCAATATACTACATATGGGAAGAGAGTAAAACCAAAGGAGAGAGTTGTCACATTTGAAAGATAAGTGCCTTGAAACGAATTCTACCCAGTGGTAAATAAATTGGTTAATTGGCCACCAGTGACAGTGTCCCTAAAGGGTTCCTAAAGGAAAGAGCATATTTTGGGGACAATGAATAGAGGAGAATTGGGTGTTAATGAGTGAAGGCCATAGGAAATTCAATTAAAAAGGCAGTGCTAAGGCTGGGCTTAGGAAGCTTCCAGAGCTTCCCCTTTTCTGTAGAGGTCCTGGGGCGCATGAGGAGTGTTCTGGTAGTGGAATGACAAGAGCATGTGCTCAGCACAGCCAGGGTACCTTGAGTTTTTTAATGAATATTAAAAATAGCATTAATTTTGATTTCAACCTGATAAAGAGGTCCTATCCATCTTTGGGCGGGGGGGAGTCATGTTGTGGTGACAGAGGAAAAGAAGGGTTGAAAAAAGATGAGAAGATGGAAAAATCTCGCTTGAAGGCCCATTTTTATCTGTTTACTGGTTTTCATTTCTTTTACAAAAATGTCAACATTGTTCACTAAGACACTAAATACAAAATATTTGCTCCTAAGATGTTAGAGTTACTCAGGCTTAGTAAGGAGAATTTCATCGTGTGAGAACTACTCTCTTCTCTAAGGAACAGAGCAAATTTACAGCCCTGGCAACCTTTGATGTAGAACTTGAGGGCTCAGCGTCTTCGTTAATCTGTAACAGATCCTGTCTGAACGCTTAGAAGCTTGAATATCCATTAGGCTTTTATTTTCTCCTTTTAATTTTTCCTTTCCTTTTAATTTGAAGATCATGCATTATTGCTTTCCCAGAAATAGAGATAAACAGAGTAGCGTGGATGCAGTGAATAAGCGGCATCAGAATGGAAATGCAGAGATAATACATCTGCCAGTGAAACTGGGACACAAAGTCTTGGCTCCCGTTGACCAGAAGCTACTTTTCTAGTATTTCCAGCATCTGAGTCCTGCCCTGGAAAGACCCTCTTGACAGGTTTAAAACCCTCATGATATGCAGTTATTTCTGAAATCTTACTTCCTATGTCTGCTCATCCTTTTTTTTTTTTTCCTTTTTACAAACCCCATTATTATCTAAATACTGCCTAACGCCTTCAAATGAGCACCTATTAATATGCATCTATGTACCCATGGAACTCAGGTGAACCTCCAGGCCTAGGGGCGTATTTTTCTAACAGGAAACTAACTGTGCTGTACTGTGCACCGACCTTTGGACTGTCTGGTTTCTGTCTTCTGAACAATAACAGGTGAAAGCACAGCATTCCTGTGGCTTGGTGGCTGGTAGAAATTAAAGCAGAATCTCTGTGAGCTGAGAATGTTCCATCAGTGTATCCCCTGCACTGAGGTTGGGTCTACCAAGTTACTGAGAGGGGGCAACCATTAGATCCAAGAGTTTGTCAATTTACTATCAAATTTAACTACAACATACCGATTATTTTCTTTGAGAGAGAGAAAAAGGGAGCTCACAAGCAGGGAGGGCAGAGGGAGATGGAGAGAGACCCTTAAGCAGGCTCCATGCCCAGCGCACAGACAGAGGCAGGGCTTGATTCCACAACTCTGGGATCGTGACCTGAGCTGAAATCAAGAGTTGAATGCTTAACCGACTAAGCCACCCAGGCACCCCTGGTTATTTTAAATAAATGTCTACATTAGACCCAATCTACCAGTCATTTTTCTAATTAATTTTGAGAGACTCTTTTTTTTTTTTTTAACAATTTTAGACTTATAGAAGAACTGAGAAAAAGTTGTGAAGAATTCCCATCTACCCCTTGCTCTCCTTCCCTAGACTCCCCTATTATTAACACCTTGCATCAGACACTCAGGTGTATTCGAGGGCCACACATGAAGAACTCAAGACAAACACAAGAATTCAGTCTTTGGAAATCAGACTGTTGAAGTATTTTACCCAGGGCTCTGTGGCTCTGACAGCGAAAGCAAAGAGCTGCCCTTCCAGCTGCTATTCTGACAGCAATCTTAGGAGGGTCTGGGTGGATATGCTTTCAACATATAATTACAGTCTGAGCGATTGTTAATCACAGCAGGTAAAGTTCAGATAACAGCAACAGTTGACATTTAGGGAACCAAAACTGTATCTGGATATTTATGAAAAGTATTAACATGGCCAGAATGCCCCCTATGTGTTTTCTTAATGGGGTGCAGAGCATCTTATTGGATGATATCAAGATGCTCAGAAGAAATAGAGGAGGGCCCACAGCACATGCTTTCAAACTGATGTTACTGGATCACACTCCACATTGATTAAGACTTAAGGCAGGATAGCTATTCAAGGAACAGCTATTCAAGGAACTGCTACTACAGGTGCCATATGATCAGTGGAATCTTAATCAGTTGGGTTGTTGTGAAGACATCTTATGAAAATAGATGCCAGTGAGTGTACTTGATTAACAGCACAGTTCGTGTGCACGGAGAGAATTTGCTTTTTCGAAAAGCTATTGAGTGCCACAATTTGAATGTGTGTTCAGTTAATGTTAACATTCATTTTGAATGATCTATGAAATATTTTAAGAGATATTTAGTCAAGTGGATGAGTAGTAGTTTAATATAAATCAAGATGCAGTTCATTTTTTTTCACTTAGAAATATATTATGAAATATATTCAGCTCAGTTGTCACTAATGCCAAGCAAAAGATGGCAATGTGTCTGCATTCCTTAAATATGGATTTGAGGGGTCAGGGAATTTCCAAGTATATAAAAACTCTAGTGGCAAAAAGTAGAGAACTTGAAAGAACCCAAAAGACAGTGTGCACAAAACAGCCCACTCCAGTGGTCCGAGTACCAGAGCCGGGAACTCTCCTCCAGTAAGGAGGATTTAATTGCAGGGAACATATTCGTCCTTTAAAATTTCAAAAGAGGAATAAATGGCAACATAAGAACGATTCTGGTCTTTAAGTCCATTGTTCTGTAACACACATCCCGTTCCGTGTTTGTTCTCTGCTTTTAACTGGCAACAGGTACCAAACCGGTGGAGTGAGGTAATGAAATAATTCTTAGAAAAGTGTCTTACCTACGTAAGTATCAATGGGACTGTGGTCATGCTTGTAGGAGAAGGAAAAGTAGGAAAGTTCATTTATTTACATGTGATTCTCCACCGAGATAGCTTTACAAATAATTGCATAATCACTGACTTTGCAGACAAAATGTGTCTTTGAATTATCTTGTAAATACAGTGTACAAAAAATAACTAATTTATTTAAAAGTTTAATGTGTTTACACACATTAAGATGCAGAACTTGAAGAAATATTTCAATAGAATTAAAATGCTCTAAAGGCTATGTAGAAGATAAGTAAACTGTGCTCATTCCCCTCTCCACATTAACAACGTTTTCTTTCATTCTAAAATAATACTTTGGAAATTTTGTCTCCCTTTTTCTCCCGTGAGAAGCTTTAAATGCTAAGAACTTGCCATTCACTTTTAGAGTAGGGAACCTCAGTTAGTAATTGTGAAAATGCATTCTACACAGATACATGTTTCTTTAATAAAATGCTCTCTACCGGGATTTCAGATTTCAACATTAAAATAGGTTAACGTTGGTAAATAGTAGCTACTTATTTTTGGTGACGCTTCTAAAGCCATTTTTCTAGAAATTTAAGTTTTACGAATATTAGAGCTTAAAATATTTAGTTCATCTTTAGTAACGCACAGTTAGTAATATAAAGTTTACTTTAGCAAAAACACTTCAGGTATAACATAATTGAAATTATTATTCTGAAGACCATATTTTTACTCAACATGAACGTGCAAAATCAAAATGCCTACCGTAGCCAGACCATATTGAAATCATTCAGTAAAACTAGACGGTAGATACCCTGTTATTTTGTATGACATTTTCAGAAATACATTCCTACATTTGTTTCTATACACGGTCCATACTTTGGAACTTATATTTTTAACAGTGTTAAATATTAGAACACTCTACTTTTTTCCTCACTTCATGAGAAATAGGAAATGTTTTATTTTCATATCCATTTGGGGCTCAGCCTTGTGTACCTACTGAAAGTTCAGCACGGGTCCGGTAGCACCCACTCCTACAGTTGAAGAGCCCATTAGTGACCAGCCTCATTTAAGCTAACGATTGAGATCACCCTGGATACTTCTTCCCATAAAAAATAAACAGTTTAGATATGCATTTATCCACTACTGTAACTAAAAAACTAATGCATTTGAATTGGTACCATATACACACGTACACAAACACATGTGGGAGAGGGGGGAGGTCCTATGTGTGATGGTGTATACATGCATATTTATGTATGCATGTGTATATAGCATATTACATGTTACAAAAATATATGCATATATAACAGTGGAATATAATTGCTGAAACCATCTTTATACGTGCATTCTAGTAGTATTTTATTATATGTCATTCTTTTACATTAAAAATGCACTTCCCATGCCTTGTAATTGATTTCAGGATCAATTGACATATTACAGCTAACGACCAGAAGAACACTGGGTTTCGGTAATGGCAGCATAAATCCCATACTGGCAAAATGAAAATGCCCTTCTACTGTGACCACCCCAGCTCTGTGCCCTCCTGACACTAACATAGGAGTGTGTAGCTTAACTCATGTGTATGTCAATAGGACGACAACATAGCCAGAATGTACTGTACTGATCTTCTTTTAGAGAAGAGCAATCTGAGATTCAGCCAGGATTAGTTGTTGTTATTCTGTAACTAAACATACCTGCATCTTATTTGGTGGAATGGTACTAAAGCTCTGGATAGGAGATAAAGCAAAAAACAATGATATTGTTTTAGAAAATTGATACTGTCTAAATTTTGTGTGGAACAATGTATGTTTATGATTTTTTTTTAATTTTTTAATGTTTTATTTATTTCTGAGCGAGAGAAAGAGGCAGCATGAGCAGGGGAGGGTCAGAGAGAGAGGGAGACACAGAATCCGAAGCAGGCTCCAGGCTCTGAGCTAGCTGTCAGCAGAGAGCCCGACACGGGGCTTGAACCCACGAACCGTGAGATCATGACCTGAGCCAAAGTTGGACGCTTAACGGACTGAGCTACCCAGGTGTCCTGCATACGTTTATGATTAATGAAGAAAATACTAATGACAGAAATATATGGTTAAGTAAAGACTTGTTCTTGAGACGACATGAAATTATCAGTAAGGTAGTGTCCCCCAGGGAATATTGTTCATGAGAAAAGCAAGGTTTAGAATAGTATGTAAGGGAGGATATCTTCTCTGTAATGGAATGGGGAAAGAATATGTATATGTACATACATATAAATATTTTTCCTCTTTTTACAGAAAGAAACATTGAAAACAAACAAAAAGCTACAAAAAGCATCAGCATGCTGAGGACATGGGCCAGGATGAAGTCCTCTGAATATATGTTTTCTCATAATTTTAACTGAAATCACATAAATGTCTCAAAAAATAAAATTATAAAAAGGCATATAGCATATAAAGTAAATATAATTATATATACTTTAGCAAATATAAAGATTGTTAGGAACAATTTTTTTGTCAAAAAGATTTTAATGCAAGTTATTAGTACGCAGTCAAAGGAGTAAACTGAAAACCCCAGTAATGTTACATTGTCTTTGGAAATAGCCCTGTGACTTTTTTTTTCCCCTAAAAATCTGTACAGGTATCTTTTACTTAAAGTCAATAGCCTATTTCCAAATATATACATTGCCAACATTTTTATTGTTTTAAATGGTAAGAATTATAAAGTATTGTAGGCAAACCCCAAACATAACTAATTCCCTACAAAACAACTTAAATATCTGTAGGAAAAGCAACATCCTATCTTGACAGACTCTAAAATGCTCAAACACTGTTTCCTTAATCATCCGGCAATTATCATAGTTGTTAACACACAGTTGCTTTATATGTGGTTACTTGGTTATTTGCATGCTCAATGAGAAATTAGCTTAAGATACAGGACGGCAGACAGCACAGAGCATTCAAAGACTTGATACGAATCAAAAATCCCAAGAAAACTTTCCATAACATGGTTTTTCCTCAAGCTGGAGACATGACCCTTGAAGAAAGTCACAAGGAAGGAGGGGTAAGGGTAAGGCAGTCATTGCCATTCGCAGGGGTGTGGAGAGGGTGTTTGAGGCAGACTATCACCTGAATGGAACAGGGAGAGATTCCGTGGGTCTTGGAGCTCCTGTACAGACTGCGGGGTGGGAGAGTTCCCATAAATTCTCAGAGGTGGCTGTCAGCGAAAAAGTGGCTACAAAATACAGATGGGCTTACACTGCTCAAATATCCCTTTCTGTGGTGCTGTCCAACACATCAGGCTGGCCTTTAAAGCAAGGTATGTCATTACATCATCACATAGTAGGTCTCTGAAACAGCGCATGACCTGTTTGTTCACACTCAGTGCACCTGTTAAGACAATGTTATGTTCTAACAGTTTGTTCATGATATCGAGCGTGGAAGATACACTTATTTCCCCTGCACCAAGCTCAGCTGAACAATTAGCTAGTAAGAGGATTATATACACTCTGAGTTAGGATATTAAGAGCCAAGAATCCTTCTACTGGATGCACATTAAGTACAGAGACATTCTGTGGGACATACAAGCATTTTCTAGCTCTGTGCCCCGCAAAGGCCAGTGTAACCTGATGGCACCGAACGAACCTAATCCCAAAGGCCATTTTCCAACAAACAGAACTAGGGCTCCTTGAAAGAAGGGCTGATTCTGAGGGTGGAGGGAAAAATGGGCAAGATGAGCTTGTGACATCTGTTCTTCCCAGAGAAGCTTCAAACTAAAGGGCTCATCTCATACAGGCGCCAACATGAAGGAGCCCCAGTTAGCCAGCTGTGGGGCGACTGCAGGAAAAGAGCACTTGGGGTACCTCACTGAAGGCCGTACGTTCCGAACTTCTACTCAGACAGCAGGGCTAGAAGAGAAGGAGGGAGCCAGGGAGAACACAGTAGAACAGCAGCATTAACAAGTCTTCGATGCCTTTCTGGTGGATTGTATAGTGGAAATTTGTATTAATGGACGCTTTACAGTTGTAGCCATCTGTGTTTCAGAAACATCAGTAAAGGGGCCTTGGGTGGCTCAGTCGGTTGAGCATCCGACTTCAGCTTAGGTCATGATCTCACGGTTCATGAGTTCGAGCCCCATATCAGGCTCTGCACTGGCAGCTTAGAGCCTGGAGTCTGCTTCAGATTCTGAAGTGTGTGTGTCTCTCTCTCTCTACCCCACCCCCCACTCACGTTCTGTCTCTCTACCTCTCAAAACTGAATAAACATTAAAAAACAAATAAAATTTTAAAAAGACGTCAGTTAAGGTAAACATATGAAGACGTTTCCTATAGAATTGTTTGAAAAAGCCAAAAGTTGGAAGCAATTTCAGTAGTTACCAATAGGAGATTAACATTACATCCACATTATGGACTACTACGTAGCCAGTAAACAGCAGAGCATGATGGGACCTATGAAGATATCCACAGTATATTGTTTCGTGGAAGAAGGAAATCCCAGAGTAGTAGAAGAGGCTTATCCCATTTGTACACAAGCTAAACCACTATGTGATTGTACAAATAAATGTACTTGCCGTAACATGATAAAAGTCTGTAGTAACAGAAGACCACGCCACTGAGAGGGGTCCCCGTTAGGCTTAGGATTTGGCCACACGTGGGGTCGAGGAGGGCAGTCTGAGAGGAAATGCTCACATTTCACTCCATACGTTCTCTGGTCATTTGAAAGCATTTTCACAAGCATGCGTCGGCTTTGTAATACATGGGTAAGAACAGAGACGCCCCCTTCTGTGTACCAGTTAGCCTGCTAATTCGTGGGTTTCTCCCCAAGGTGCCAGGCTGCCAATGAGACTTGCCCCACAAATTACATCTGGAGTAGTCACCTGTGCCGATGCCTGCCTCAGCAAGATTTTATTTTTCCTTCTGATTCTGGAGAAGGTAAGCAGAATGATGTTTTAAAGACCGAATGCCAAGGGTCTCTGTCCTGATCAACAAATCTTTCGATATTAAAAGCACACGTACGATGTTCAGATCGCCTTACTCTGAAATAAGTGACTACGAAGCAGGACATTTTCTACCTGACGGTGGTATTATTTTGAACTTCCTTGTAAAGGAACATACCCATGTCTGTGAACATCCCTTTAATGAAAAACACAAAGACGCTTTTAATTGTTTGACACCACACCGGGCACTAAGCAAGGTAAAGCTGTCTGCCTGTGTTTGTCTAGACTCTACAGGCGGATTCCACGACATCTGTGGACCCAACAAGGAGCTTGATGAGGAGACGTGTCAGTGTGTCTGCAGAGGAGGGCTCCAGCCTTCCAGCTGCGGGCCCCACAGGGAACTAGACAGGAACTCCTGCCAGTGTGTCTGTAAAAACAAACTTTTATCCAGCTCATGCGGGGCCAACCGAGAATTTGATGAAAACACATGCCAGTGCGTATGTAAAAGGACCTGCCCGAGAAATCAGCCCCTAAACCCCGGAAAATGTGCCTGTGAGTGTACAGAAAATTCGCAGAAGTGCTTCTTAAAAGGAAAGAAATTTCACCATCAAACATGCAGGTAAGATATCTTCATAAATCGTATTCACTTGTCTTACTGGGAATAGTTTTCTCAACCCCAATAGCTGTTGCTTTTTAGAACAAGACCAGTTAACTTCTGGGAGGTGAATTCTATTATTTTCTAAATAAGGTGAAACTTGGGTGGAGACGGTGTTTACTCCTGAGAAAAGCAAGACAGGAGCCCTGGGAATCGAAACTAGATCCAAGCCCCACACGTGCTCTCATCCTGGTCCCAGAGGCTGAGGCTGCGGTAGTGTGGTGCTCACCACAGGATGGGAGACAGAGGCGCAGGACGGTCACTTGACAAGCATTTCCAGAACATCTGAACAATGCTCATCTGCCCCCACCCCAAAATTATGACACCATCATAAGGCGGGCCAACCACCCTCAGTGCAGAAAAGTCTACGCACAATTTACAAAAGACAGGATAGTGCCACTAATTGTAGAAATGTATCTAGAAAGAAAAAGAGTTAACCTGAATAGTGGAGTTAGGAAAATAAATTAGTATATCGCTAAAGATTACTCAAGACTCATCCCTTAAACATGGATTCTGCCCCCTTCTTCACCAAGAAAAAGAAAATGAGACTGTTGGACTCAAACCCTTCCCGGATTGAGCTACTTCCTCTTTAACCTGAGGGTAAGGTGGTCTGCATTTTAGCCAGATCTGTGCTTTGGGCATTTTCTTCAACATTGTCCGCCATACGGGCTTGACTCTCTTCCACACCTAGGACATCTTCGACTACTTTCCTTTCCCCTCAGCTTATGAGAGCTCCCAGACCCAGACTTCTGTTTTATTAGCATCTTTCCGGGATGCTGAGTGTACTTTAGTAGCGAAGCTCGGCCCTCTTCGAAGCTGTGCCAAGACCCAGGCATCTGACATCTGTGTTTACCTCCTGCATCTCTCTTTTATCTAACCAGCTGTAATCAGGTCATGGCCTGACATTCCATGATAACGTTCTACACAAGGTAGCTAAAGACTCCATTGCCAAATTCAGCGGGCAAGTTAGTCTTCACGTAACCTGTCCTTTGTGTGCTTTCTCTTGAGGCCCCCTCTTCCTTCCGGCTGACCCAACATTTCATTCTCCCGGCTCCCCTTTTAGCTTTCAGACCGTCCATCATCACCCACACTGGCTTCTCTTCTTCCAGCTGACTCTGTAGAGATGATGATAATGCCCTTGCGACAGATGATCACTCACAGGACCTAAAACTTAAATTTCAGGGGGCACTTGGGTGGCTCAGTTAGTTTAGGTGTCTGACTCTTGATCTTAGCTCCCGTCCTGACCTCATGGTTCTTGAGTTCGAGTCCCACATCAGGCTCTGTGCTGACAGCATGGAGCCTGCTTGGGATATTCATAGTCTCTCTCCCTCTCTCTCTCTCAAAATATTTTTAAAAAATTAAATTTCGTGTATTTACAATTTCCCAGCTGCAATAATGTTCATTACTTCTCTCCAGTAAGTAAAATGTCCATCTTTTTTATCCTCACGAGTCTTGTGTTCCCGTTTTAATTTATGTTCCTGACAGTCCGTCCACACTCACATTTTTGCCGCTGCATCAGGGAACTTCAGTGTATCTAGCTGTCTCATGGATGACATTGTTTTCTTCCATTACTGCTTCAGAGGATCTTACAGGGATCCTTTTGTTTTCTTCTTAGAATATTTTGAGCAACTGCATTCCAATTTTTTCTGCATATCTACCTCCCGGAAGGATATTTCAAAAATGCAGACTATTATACATACTAAGTCTTATTAAAAGTTATTAACCATTTTGTACAGTGAACCTTTTGAGGGACCCTAGTATATTTAGAAAGCCCGATCTTATGCTTAGATAAGACTAACCAGCCATCGTACTTCTCTACAGATTCTTGCATTAATCTAAGAGGAAAGACTTTGATCTTTGTAATCTCCTAATAGGATACATTGTTTCAGGAAGACTTAATTTATGGAAGCTCTCCTGTGTTCATTTTTCTAAGGGTATACATGTATATGCTGAAGCAAAAAATATATAATTTAATATTTTGAAAATGTGGACACTCATTTCTCATTCATATTTATTCCAAAAGTAGGAGGGGAGGGGCCGAGTCTATATATTTTTTGTCCACTGCCTTCATCAGCGACTTCCACTGACCGCTGAGATTTGCATCTTTTTAGCAGCGGAATACCGGTAGTCTCCAGGAGTGCACTTGTGCTTCGGCGCGGGGGAAAGGAGCACTTTAACTAGGTGTGCTTTCTTTTCCAGAGCACAGGAAATGAAACTTCCAACTNCGGTCATGTTGTGTCCCTCCCTGGACCCCCGCCCCCTTCCCGCACTGGACACTTGTCCCGCTCCCACGAGCTTCCTCAAAGGTAGCTCCGTCGGCCGCAGCCACAGGGCAGTTTGAGCCCGTGTCCTTTCCCCCGTGGGTCTCGGGCGGGCAGGCACCGGCCCCCCCCCCCTCCCCCCGACCNCCCCCCTCCCCCCCGCCGGGAGCGCAGGTGGAGAGGGCGAGGGGACCCCGCGGCACCAGCGCGCACGCGCCCCGTGGAGAGAGACGGAGTGAGGCCGGGGCTCCCCACGGAGGGCCACAGTCATCCCTTCCGAGTCGGGCTTCCGCACAGGCACCCCCACGCCTGTGGACTCGGCCACACCTCCGTGCTCCCACTCCATCGGCCGACCCTTAAACACTCGCCTTCCCGGCCTCTGTTCTGTGTTCCTTCCACCCACGACGCAGAGGACGCGACAGGAGAAGCTGCGCTCCGTCACCTCCCTCCNGCACAGAGCCCGACGCGGGGCTCGAACCCACGAACCGCGAGATCATGACCCAAGCGAAAGCCGGACGCTTAACCGACTAGGCCCCCCAGGCGCCCCAGGCCCCTCGGGTTTCTGAACCTCAGCCCGGACGCCAGTGAGGCGGACACCTAAGAATAGGCTTCTGATAGAGCAGGTGACTCCGTTCTGTCGCACACGTAGCCGGACAGCTGGGTGTGCGCACGGTGAGCCCCGGGGTTGGTCTTCGCGCAAACGCCTTCCTCTTTGTTTTCCCAGCTGCTACAGAAGGCCGTGCGCGAGCCGACTGAAGCGCTGCGAGCAGGGACTCGCCTTCAGCGACGAGGTCTGTCGCTGCGTCCCCTCGTACTGGAGAAGGCCGCACGGGGACTGAGCCCGCACTCCCTCCCACCTTGGCACTTCGCGGTCCTGGCCGGCCGTGCGGCCGCAGGAGAACCGTCCGTGGCCACAGAGGCCTTCGTGGGACCGTGCGGACGAGGAAGGACAGTGCTTCCCGAACGGTGTGGACAGCTTGGCGGACACGGACGGGAGCTCACCTGCAGAAGACCTCTTTATAATGACTGGTTTTCTACCAATGACCAAACGGCTGAGGTTTTTTTTTTTTTTTCTCTTGTGATTTTAAAAAAGAAAAATAATGACTATATAATTTATTTCCACTAAAAATATTGTTTCTGCATTCATTTTTATAGCAATAACAATTGGTAAAGCTCACTGTGATCAATATTTTTATATCATGCAAAATATGTTTAAAATAAAATGAACGCTGTATTATAAACTGGGAAGTTCAGTCCATTACTGTCTTACACGAGGGGCCAAACTGGATGGTACGAAAACATTCCATCTCCCCCTGCCCCTCTTCGTTACCTCTAGCCAGAGGTCAGGTTTCGATTACTATGAAAAAGTGTGATTCTAGAAAAGAAAGTTGCACAGGGAGAACATTTGCTATTACGTTTTATTTAAATTCATCTCAATATATTTAATGATGATTATAAATACTGTAGCACATGACACTTGTGAATTTATAACCAAGTGGATCAATAAGGAAGATATTTTACTGGTTCGTCTGCTTAGTCTGTCCCCGAGATAGTTATTCAGCGCACTGGGATCATTCATTCAGACTCTTCATCTGATTTAATATCCCTCAGTATCCCTCCAATGGCTTGAAAGCATTTCACTCAAAAAGAATCTTTCCCAGATATTTAACTTCTTCTGACCAGCTAAAATACTTTCTGTAAGCTGAAATGCTCCTATCTAGCACATTTAAAATGCACTGGAGATCATGTTTAAATGCTCATCTGTGTTAAAAAGGAAACATTTCGGTAACACAATTGAAGTGCTTATTTCTTTTTTGTTTTTTTTTAATTTTTAATGTTCGAGAGAGAGCACGAGTGGGGGAGGGGCAGGGAGACAGGGAGACACAGAATCCAAACCAGGCTCCGAGCTGTCAGCACAGAGTCTGATGCCGGCCTCCAACTCACGAGCTGCGAGATCATGACCTGAACCAAAGTCAGAAGCTTAAGTGACTGAGCCACCCAGGCGCCCCATCGTTTTTAAAAGGCATCACGCTAAAATGCTTTCCTCTGGGAACAAATATTTTGGCTACGTAAAGGCAACCCTATGAGTAGCTGGATTCTTGACAGGATTGTTTCCTGCTATGACATAGCTACTAGCAGCACATAAAAATATTCGGTCCTGAAAGGAAAAGAAAATTCTATCTAGAGTTAGATGGAGATAAGTTTCCTAAACCTTGCAAGCTTAACGAAATCATTTTAAATGGTATAGGCGACTGCTCAAAATAGTAGTACCTGTGTTTTGCCATAAAACAATTTTCTTTAAAAATATTTAAACAGACTGATGCCCTACACATGTCCTCAGTGTTTTCAGTATTGACTTTTGAAATAATGTTGCACCCAATATTTACAGAATTCCACTCATGTGCAGTGCACAGCTTTAACATCTCATTTATAAATGAAGACTTTTCCTGTATTAGGGGAAGATGATCTTCTGCAATTCTCTCATTATACATTTATGACCATCTTCCTGTCTATCAGGATGGCTCCAGTCTTCAGGCAGAAAACACATGCGTTGGACATGCTGTTCCAGCCAAGGTCTAGGTTATTTTCAAATGTGTGAACAGCAGAAAATGATAATAGTAAGAATACCAAAGAAAAAAATGTTAAATGTGACAAAAGCTATAGTTTTATGAAGATTTCTCCACAAGAACAAATTCAGGGATGATTTTACCCAAGGAAAAGTGGAATCAAAATAAATAGCATCTTTCTACCTGATGAGACAGAGTGCCTAGGGCAGAAAATCGTCACCATCTGTGGAATTCAGCGGAGATTCAATTCAATCATTTTCATCACATTTGAGCCAAGAATGTAAGCAAACAAACATTATGTAATGTCATGGCAATCTGGTCAATCCTTTATAGTTTTGATACGTGTAAAATATATTGATATTTTAGCTAATCGAGGGGGGAAAATGTTTTCTAGTTTCAAATGAGCCCCCTGAGGCCACGTAAAGAGTATGAGAACCTGGTTCAATGGTCACCATCAGCTTTAAGAAATCTGAAGTATGTGTTGACAATTAGTTTCTCAGAATATGTGACTAAGCCAAAAAAAAAAAAATCTCAAGGATAAAGATGAGAAAATACTAGAAGCTTACTGAGATACTTGATACATATATTCAAATCCTAAAAAGTTTATACACAGAGTTTTATGTTTAGAAACAAAACCCTGTATTCTCAGTCTAAAAGACTAATGGGGAAGGGGGCCTGGCTGGCTCAGTCAGTAGAGCATGTGACTCTTGATCTCAGGGTTGTAAATTCAAGCCCCATGTTGGCTGTAGAGATTATGTAAAATTAAAAAATCAAAAAAAAAAAAAAAAGCAGTTGTGTAACATTTAGCTTCCAGTTTTTGGGGGTTTTTTGGGGGGGAAGGGTTTGAATTTGCTAGCTGCTTGAGTCAAATAGATTCCATTATTAGACTTTCTAAAAATAACCTTTGTCTTCCACGTGCATACAACTTGTACCAGAAGTTTGAGGGCTGACCAGAAGCGGCATTCACTGGCCTCCCCAGAATGCACTCGAAGACAAGGAGAAGGGGTCATCTTTTCCGGGGCCCCTGCTCTGGTGCAGTGGGAGACAAGAAGCAGACACAGCAGGAGGGAGAGCCTATCCTACAGTCTTGTTTAGCACGTCGCCCGACGCCAGGACCCTCCTTACTTGGGTGACCTGGCATGGTCACCAACCCAGGAGGTGCTGGGCAGAAAGCTGAGTAAGGTCTCTTGCCCCCACCTTACCTTTGTGACCACACTGCCCCCAAGATCTGAGCTTTCACTCACAGACTTTTCAAAAGAGGTTTAGGGACTTTACCTTTTGAACTGCAAATGAGAAGGAGATTTTAAAAAAAAGTTATTTCACTCTGCTACAGTGGAAGAGCATTAACTGATTTTTATAGAGATGAATTCTAGAAAATTCTGAATAAATCCACTATGGTACCCAAGAAGGGCATAGAGTAAGTACTTCCAGAGAACCATTTAAGGAAGTCGGTAACATGTTTTATAAAATAATTCCCAGTTTTTCTGTGCTTGTTGGAAGTTTTAGTGTATATTAAGAATAGTTTTAACTTGTGGAAGTGCAAATGAGTCCTGATGGCTTGAAAACTTTTTTTTTAAACCTAAGTTTCACATCTTTTTTTTTTCCTCTGTGTTGCATTGCTCACAACTCCTTGCTCTAAAAAGCATGCAACAGAAGGAGCAGAGGATTGGGAATCACGTGCCAGGTTTCTAATCTTGACTTTTCTGCTGTGCCCCTGAGCAAATCACAAAAACCCTCAGAGTCTCGACCTCTTACCCTGTGGAAGGAGAGAACCGGATTAAAACTGCGTATCGAGGGGCACCTCTGAAGTTACAAAGTTTATACTCAACTACACGCAGAGGGGGGAAAACACACAGAGAACATTTTTAAGAACTTCAAGGAAGCCCCATTCTTGAGATTAGTGACCCCATTAAGAGGAAAGAAGTTTTTTAATGTTTTTTAAAATCTTTTCAAGATGTTATAAGAGCCCTGTTTTTGACATTAGTGACCCCATCAAAAGGAAACCATCTTTTAAAAATGTTTTGTGTAAGAATTATACAGGAAAAATTCTGTCTGCCTCTACTTCTTAAACGCTGACTATTTAGATAGTCATCACTCTTTCTGATTTCTTCCTATCAAAGATGGTCACACGTGGAGAGTCTGGAAAATTTCTTTCAAATGTTGGAAAGAGAAATTATCTTGAAAAAAAACAAAGCCGAGTAACTTTCCAGAAGAAGGCAGAAAGGAACACTGTGGACTGTTGGCAAACGTCTATCAGGTGCCCATACGTTGTATTTCATCCGGGCCAAGCCACTGAAACACAGATTGACTTGGCACATTGTAGCCATCTGGGGTGCTGGGGATCCGCTCTGATGAGGTACTGGGCCCGCACCATCAGGACCCAGCAGCTACCTCATCTCCAAGTACACACGCTAGAGCGCTTAGATGCACCCCCCGGGCTCACCCATGAGGGCTGACTACGCATCAGGCCTGACAGACATGACTGACCCCGCAGACCGCAATCCCTGCGTTCGTGTGATAGCTCCGACTCTCAAGTACCATTAAGAACTGCTCTGATACCCACCAAATAACCAGCTGCCTAAGAATTGGAAATGGTCTCAATCAGAAATAATTTTACAAGAAAGATGTATAAATACTTTTTTGTAAAAGAAGTTTCCTTTATATTCAATTCTACTTTAGAAGACTTTACAACCGTATTTGTAGTGTGCTGTTAAAGCCATGAGTTTCTTTCATCATTTTAGGGCAGCTACACATATTATTGATGTTTTTAAAACTTAATCTTCCTTCTATTCAAATTTAGGTACTTAGATTCAGAACAAATCTGAAATTATCATCACACTTCCTTAACTAAAACTGTGTGGCTGACAAGTGCAGTTTAAGAACAAGCTTCTCTTCAGCACTAGTTTCATACGGAGATGACCTGTCATCAAGATTTCAGAATCCTTCCTGATGGGACAAACATGTCCTCAATTGTGTCCCCTTCTTTGTACTTCCGATCTCCTTTCTAGGACAGACATGGTCTTTCAACCGCTAATTTGTTCCTCTTCTTTCCGGCTCGTTTGACACAATGACCTATTACCCCTGATTATTCATCTGCTTACTCCCGGCCTGATGTGGGTACCACGTCTGTGGCAATCACTGCTCAGTGGAACTGTCACAGGCAGGAGAAAGCACACAGGGACCAGACACGATGTGGGACGTCAGGTTCAGCACTCAAAGCCTCCTCCAATTCTAGCCCAAGTGGTGGATGGACAGACTGATACCAAAAGTAGGGAACACTACCTTAAAATGGATATTTTGGGGGCACCTGTGTGGCTCTGTCAGTTAAGTGTCTGACTCTTCATTTCGGCTCAGGTTATGATCTCCTGGTTTGTGGGATCGAACCCCGCATCTGGCTCTGCACTGACAGCAAGGAGCCTCCTTGGGGGTCTCTCTCGCTCTCTCTCTGCCCCTCCCCGACTCGCACGTGTGTTGTCTCTCTCAAAATAAATAAAATAAATTAATCACATGGCTAATTTTGAAGGCTATGCTCCTCAAAGACACAGCAGATAAAGGCCCACAGACTAGCATTTGGAAGTAGTCACAGGAGAAAGGACGAGGAAGGGAGGAAGGAAATTAAGGAAAAGTGAAAACAGAAGGGAAAAAGAGAAGAAAAAAGAAAAAGGGCCAGAAAGGAAGAGAAGAGGGGTGCCTAGGGGGCTCAGTCAGCTGACTGCCTGCAACTCTGGATTTGGGCTCAGGTCATGATTTCAAGTGTTCATGAGATCAAGCCCCATGTAGGTCAGTGCAGAGCCTGCTTGGGATTCTCTCTCTCCCTCCCTCTCTGCCCCTCCCCTAGTCACACTCTCTTTCTCTCTCAAAATAAATTTTAGTAAAATAGAGGGAGAGAGAGAGAGAGAGGGAGAGAAGAGACAAAAAGCAAGCACACTAGTATTTGAAGAATAAAAAAGAAGAGGTCTCATGTGACCCGTGAGACAGTGACAGAGAAACAAGGCGGGTGGGCTAGAATCCTGACACACGCGGGACAAATTTCTGCAACTGGTGAACAAGACTGGCGAAGGCAACGCTCTATTATCTGTTGGGCAGTTCTCGGATTACTCAGCATTTACCGAGTAAACGTGATGAATTCCACAATATTTATGTGAAAGTTTCCCTGGTAAAAGTCTGACGCAAAACACAAGCCCCTTGGCACGAAGGAACATCTGTGTTGACCTGTGCATGCAGCTCTCCTGAGGCCACAGCATTCACATCGTGGTGCACAGCCTCTGATAAGGTCCCGGGGCAACAGAGAATGTCCTCCTCTCTGGATTTAAAGCAGATGTTTTTGCATGATTTTCAGAGAACTTGAGAGTGTCGTTGTGATTTCTTTTTTAATGACATGTCACGTGCCTGTTTTGCCCCCGTCATGAGTCCCCTTCCAGGGCACACACAAGAGAAGTCTTTCTTTATCCACAGGCCGTAGGAACGCCCAATGCCTGTGCTCTGGGCCACGTGGGGCCTCACTAAGCTGAAGAGAGAGCGGAGGTTGCAAAGTTCTCGTGAAGAAACCAGACCCTCTGCTGCATGTGAGATAATTCCAGAATCTGGGTTAGACCCAGAAGGGGCTTTAAGCGATTAGAGAAGTCAACCTCTCATTGTTCCAAATAAAGCATGTGTAGCCCTGAACCCCAAGACGGGCAGTGAAGCGGCCGAGTCCCTAAGAAAACACGGGGCTGGCCCCCATTAGGGTCGTCTTCCGCCCACTTCCGCAGCGACCACCAGTGTATGGTCCACCGAGCCCTGGGCCGGGCACCGGACGGCCACTCCTCGTCTCTCAGGGCAGCCTGGCTGTTGTCTGTTTACAGCAAGATAGCGAGGCGGAAAGGTTTTCGTTTTTAAAAGCCTCTTCACAAATTCCTTTTTCAAACCACTGCTCCAAAACAGGAGGCTTCCGTTACCCAATTGCTCTAACGACCCCTCGCCCTCTGCCAAAGCCATCGTCCCCCGCAGGTGCGCCTGTGGCTGGCGCTCTGCCCGAGGCCGGGAGCAGTAAAGCGCCTCCCCTGGCCCCGGGAACAAGCGTGCTCAGAACACCTACCAAGGTCACCGTGCCCTCATCGGGAGAGGGACAGAGTTCTTAACCCCCGTGCAAAGTGCCCCAGCCTTCATAATGCTTGGAACGGGATTTATGGGAAATTTTTTAGATTTTGTTTTAGTTACTTCCTCGACAGGCTCAGACCAAAACACAAACACAACTCAACAAGAGCAGGGCTCGAGCATCCTCCGCGCTAGATTTATAATCAGCCTCTTCCCTTCGTCCAGGAGGCACTAGTCTTGGACCAAAGCCATGTACCTTGCTTTCCCCTGATGAAGAGTGGCTTTACCAAAGACTTCGAATCTGCAAGTAGAAGACTTCCTTATCTAGATATGCCCAGTTTGTGTCAGGAGGCCAGTGTGAACTCAGCTCAATGGACACCACGCTGCCCCCTGTTAATCTGACCTGCTGCTATAACAGGATACCATGTGGGTGGCTTAGGCAACAGAAACTTTATTTCCTCACAGCTTTGGAGGCTGGAAGTCCCAGGTCGAGGTGCCATCGATGTTTCCAGAAGTTTCTGGAGAAACCTCTCTTCCTAACTTGAAGACGGCTGCCTTCTTTCTTTCTTACTTACTGTCCTCACATGGTCTTTCCTCTGTAAATGTGGGAGAAACAAGATCCCTGGTGTGTCTTCTTCTAAGGCCACCAGCTGTAGCAGATCAGAACCCTACCCTGAACACCTCTTTCACCCTCAATCACCATCTTAAAGATTTTGTCTTCAAATGCAGTAACACTGGGAGTGAGGACTTCAACATCTGAATTCGTAGAGGACATAATTTGCTCCATAATAACTCTATTTTTTAATGTTTATTTATTTTTGAGAGAGAGAGAGAGGAGGAGGGGCAGAGAGAGAGGGAGACATAGAATCTGAAGCAGGCTCCAGGCTCTGAGCTGTCAGTACAGAGCCGATGTGGGGCTCAAACCCACAGAATGGACTGAGAGATCATGACCTGAGCTGAAGTCAGACCCTCAGACTAAGGCACCGAGGCGCCCCTTTAATAACTCCTCTTTATGTGCAAATTTTAATTGGTAAGAAAGAAATAGGAATCAAACATTCTGAAACTAATAAAGTATTTATTTCAAGGCAGAATACCTGAACAGTGTCAGAGGTCAGTACATGAGAAAAGTAGAATTCAAAGTAGTATTCAAAGAGAATAACTAGTTCAAGAACATCCAAGCTATACTTGAAACTCTACCTGAGAGAGTCTTTAAATAATAGCTCTACTGAATTATAAGTAAAAATGATAAAATATGTGCATGTTTAAGCTGGACTTCGCTCCCAGTGTGTCTTAAATTTATCTGCCTGGAGAGTTGGTACACGGAGAAGTCTCATATTTTAACGAGCTTATATTGCATTGCCTGATGCTTTCACACATTGCTAATATGGTTATTAACTTGGCAACATTTAGAACATTCAGAAGTTCATATTTGTAAGAAAATTAAGGTGGCCTGTTATACTATCCCAACTTAACCACCATGTTGTGTATATTTTTAGGACTTCATTCATGACTGTACACAGCTGGGATCAGAGGATCTGTACAGATTTGCTTCATGCATTTAGTGCTTAATGTTTCCATGAACTTGTCTCTTACAAGGCCTCAATTTTGCATGAATGTCTATTACAGCTGAACAGAAATCTACTGTATTTGAACTTTTAATTAGCTTATGATTTTCACCCTTATTACAGTTATGATGTGTAATTCTTTAAGCACTTTGTCGTAGCTCTATTTCCTTCCTATCTGTCACGCCTATGGGTCAAATGCACTCATCTTCTAGAAATCTTGATACTTATTTGCAACATCGTCCTCTAGAAAGATGTGTCCTTTGGTTCTCCGAGTATTATTTTGCCAGAGATCTGTTTCCTTGCATCCCCACAAATATCATCTTTAAAAGACTCTCTCAGCTAATCTGTGAGAAGTGAAAAGTACCTTAAATTGGTTTAATTTGTAGTTCTTTTGATCAACCGTGAGGCAGAATATCCTTTCGCGTATCATTTCTCCGTGACAATCCGATTCTTTGTCAGCTTTATTGGGTTACTTTACCTACCAAGCTGTACGAACTTTTTAAACAGCAATACTAAGTTTGATTATCTGCTTGCCCAACTATTTTTTTGTTTGCTTTTAGCCCAGTTCTGTAGTTCCTTAAGTCTCTATGTGCAAACGATTTTTAATTTTATGGAGTCAAAACTTTTTTCTAGTTGCTTTTTTTTCATGTCCTTCATGCAAAGCTCCCTTCTCTTTGCAGTAATTAGAATGTATTTCAGAACTATGTCAACAATGGAGAAAAGGGTATCGTTAGTGACGGAGGAATATCTTCAAGGCACCATAAGACCGAAGCTGGGATATGAACCCCTCTCTCCTCTCCATGAGGGGCAACGCTCTAGGGACATGTCTATCAGCCTCTCTTCCTCTTCCACATCCAGGACTTTGATTTCTTGGTAGGCACATTCAGAGACTCCTTTGAACGATAACACCAATGATAATCACCCTGGACATGCTCTCTTCCTAGGATATGAAATTTGTAGAGTAGCAGAATGTCCAGCATAACCAAGCAAAATTATCCAGAGGAGAGAAAAAAAAACAAACTTAAAAATAAGTTTGTTAGAGAATCTAGGACATAAAATGCAATTATTCCATCTCAAAAAAAATCTTATAAAACAACTAAATGCTTCCTTAATGTCATTTACAGAATTCAACTTTTTAAACCAAGAGAAATATTCGGGTATGGTTGAACTTTTGCCCAAGTCATGTAGCCAACTGCCTACTGTTATTTTTAAATAATGATTCCTTCACATGAGTTGTGTGTGTGACTTCTTTTTCCCATATATGTGTTATTTTCTTATGAATTATTGATTGTTTCCAAGACCATCTGCTTTTAATCCATCTGTTTTGGATTCTTTTATCAGCGCTGTACCATTTTAACATAACTTATTCTAAATTTTTGGTAGGCACAGCAAGCATCCCTCTTTTCTTTGAATGCTTTCCTTAGTTCCTGAAAGTCACAGGAATTCTCTCTGAAGAGACAATCACCACCACCATATCCTGACGGGCACTGTCTGAAAATTACAGTCCCCAAATGCTGTATGAAGATGGAGGAAGAGGAGAGTATCAGCCTCACCGGCTCACAACTGGCATGCATGAAGGAGAGTAGAGCTTCCCAGCCCCTTGGTGATCTCCCAAACAACCCATCACACTGGTAGAATTCTACCATGACTGTCCATTTTACCCAAGTCCACCCGAATGCTTTACTTAAGAAAGCAAAAGACCAGTCCATCATCAGCTTTGCACGAACTCTATTTCAGCCCTCTAGTTTGGGCAAATCCCTCCCAGACACTACGTATCAGGTGTCAGGTTCTACAGGGGGTAGTGGGGCAGGGGTCTTCATAAGAATTTTGTTACTAACTTGAGAGAAGTGAGAAATGCCTTGCTCACCAGGCAGGCGGCCTTTTATCCCCAAGTACTCTTACCTCTTACATCTGTGATGCTTACAGGAACCCAGTCACTCGCAGAAGTCACATCTTATTATTTGCCTTTTCAACATTCTGAGGAGAAGCATGTCTTAACTTGGACAGGGCTTTACAACCTTCTGTGTGGGAAAGCTGCTCCAAGATGGTCACAGCACGAACCAGGACTTGTCAGTCACCCCCCAGGGAACTGCTCAAGAATCCTTGTGAAGCTGCTTTACACTAAGAAAAATATAAAATTACTTCCCCTTTAGAGGCATTTTGGGGGCGCGATCTCACTGTTCATGGGTTCGAGCCGCATGTCCAGCTCTGTGCTGACAGCTCAGAGCCTGGAGCCTGCTTCATATTCTGTGTCTCCCTCTCTCTCTGTCCTTCCATTGTTCACACTGTCTCTGTCTCTGTCTGTCTCTCTCAAAAATAAACAAACATTAAAAATGTTAATGGAATTTTGGATTATTGGCCTTCAGATGAAAATAAAAAATCTCCATGAAAACAAAAAACCATTTGGGTGGGAGGAGAATTAGATGTCGGGGAAAATGACACCCTCTGAATGAAAACGTTAACAAGATCTCAGTCAAGATTCTTTGTCAAATCACACTTGCCCCTTGGTATTTGGCAATAGGCATTCAACGTATGAGGTACTTAATATTCATTGTCTAAAATTAAAGACATTAAAATAATTGGGGTCTTTAAACTCTGCTTCTGGTGTAATTTGTGTCTGAATATTTTGGGATAGAAGGGTCTTACCACAGATAATCAGAACTCATACTTGGTGACTGACTAGTCTAAGAAGGTGAAGTGAAAATTATTAAGAATATAATCATGCTTTAAATATACATTTTTATATGTCTGTTTACTAATTCATTCTGCTCTTGTAGAAACATCTTGTCTTTGGAGTTAGACATTTGCTTTCTTGCATATACAATACCTGCAATGCTTTGTTTTGAAGCTATTTCATTAACAAGGAATGAGACATTAAAGTCACTTGCGAACAATCTGAAAAAAAATTCTTCTGCTACATTTCATAGCAGCCAAACATTGGTAGCTGACTTGCTCAGATCTAATTGGACAACTGTTTTCTTTTTCTTTTAGGGACTCTCCACATTCAGTTTTCTTAGATTTTGTCATAATTTTTCCATGTATTATGGTTACTTTAAGAAGGAAACACCAAGGCGCCTGGGTGGCTCAGCTGGTTAAGCGTCCAACTGCAACTCAGGTCATGATCTCGCAGTTCGGGGGTTCGAGCCCCATGTTGGGCTCTATGCTGACAGCTCAGAGCTTGGAGCCTGCTTCAGATTCTGTGTCTCTCTCTCTACCCTTCCCCTGCTCATGCTCTGTCTTTCCCTGTTTCTTAATAATAAATAAAGGTTAAAAAAAAAAAAACCTTTTTTAAAAATAGAAGAAGAAAACACCAAGGAATTGTGTGTCCATTCATTTCATCTAGTAACTAACTTACAGTTCTGAGATAACCAAGTTTGGATCATATAATTGCATAAACTTTAAAAAAAAAAAAAAGGCAATTTTTTGGGTCACCGAAATAGACACCATGAACTATGATGTTTCAAAAAGCCACCCTTTGACTTTTCAAGGAAACTGTCCCTAAGTACTAAGAACAAACAAAAACATCAAGCCAGATGTTTGCAATTCCTTAATCCTTTTTCCATTTCCTGACCTTACACCTCTCACCTCAACCCCTAAGTGGCAGCTCTAAGTCTATCCCTAGGAAACTTCAAAATAATGTGTCCGGGTGTCTACTAGAAGCTTATGCTGTTTGGGATAAAAAATAAAAATAAAGGGACAGGAATGTAGCCTCCAACCTCTGTGAACCAGAAATGGCCCTTGAGGTTTCAACGCCATTATCGTTTCCAAAGAGAAGTTAAATACGTTGTAGGTAATGGAGTAAACCTAAAACATTACTGCTGGCAGCCTTCCGTGAATTTTTCCTCACACAATGTTGTGAACAATGGTCCTATTTGAAAGGAAGAACCGTTGCAGAAGTGATCTCAAGTTTTCTTTTTCTCTCTTGCTTGTCTTCTCTGTGGATTTTCAACTTCCAAGAAAACTCCTGAGGCAGCTTGTCCTCACAGCAAGCATCAGCTGTCTGCCTCACGCAGTCTTGAGGGGTGAAGTTTTAGTGTTTCTCTAACCGTGACTTCAATTTTGTGTGCGCCCCTTAGACTAAAATATTCAAAGGTTAATTTATCCATTCCGCTTAAAAACACTCCGTGCCTTCTGCCAGAATTTTTCTTTATCACCAAAGGAGCCTGATGAATTTTCTGCCCTTAAGTTTACTGCAAATAAATTATAGTTTCAGTACTTCAGACAGCACCTTTTCTGTCTTGTGTCCCGTCAAGCCCAGCAAGTCTACGGCCAGGCTGTCAGTCTTCCTATTTGCCTGAAAAACTCCGTTCTTTCATGTGAAGCCTGCTGACCTAGCCTCCCCTTCAATAACAAAATAACTCTCAAACCCCCATGGCCTCATTAGATTCTGCGCCACACACTTCTGTTTATATTAAACCAGACATTTCCATGTAATTTCATATTCTCTGCAATGTTTTTTCCATAGCCAAGTAAACTCAACAAGTGAACTTTTTGAGATAATATCTTTAAAAAAAAAAAAAAAAACCACCTCTCAGCTGCCCCAGTCTAAAGGAATGGGTTTCATTTAAATGTTTCCTGTTTTCAATACATTTGCCTCCTAGAACCATTGTGTGTAACACAAAGTCTGATTCAATTAGAAGGTAAGTTGTTACGACTGAATTTCAGCTCACGCCACAGAAAGTACCAGAGAAGTGAGCTACACTGGAAAAATGAGGAAGGATACTGTGTCTTGCAGTGATGCACGGGGTCTCCGTCCCTAGAGTGACAAGTTCGTTGCCAAACGTTTGACAAATGAAGACTGTCACCATCTTTTTTATCGTTGACAGCATTAAATAAGTTGAAATATTGCTCATCAATAGTCATCTGTTTCTATGTTGGAAATATTTACACTCCAAGTCATCTACCAAGCTCAAGAAAAGGATACCAGAGTGTCACACTGCTTAGGATGAGAACATTTCCAAAATGGACCCAAGTTCAAGAGAAGCATCTGGCACCAATTTGCATACAGAGTCAACGCATGGTGTCAATGATGATTTCAACTCCTTATTCAATAATCTTAAAGAACTACGCTGATATTAGTATCTGATATTAGTATCTCCTGTCTTTCCACTTGGTTTATAATTAATTGCCTGTGAGTCTGCCTGAGTGGCTCAGGCAGTTGAGCGTCTCACTTCAGCTCATGATCTTATGGTTCATGAGGTCAAGCCCTGTGTCGGGCTCTGTGCAAACAGCTCAGGGTCTGGAGCCTTCTTTGGATTCTGTGTCTCCCTCTCTCTCTGCGCCTCCCCACTCATGCTCGCTCACTCGCTCGCTCTCTCTCTCTCTCTCTCAAAAATTTTATAGTCGCCTGCAATTGCCTCTTTATTTTCAGCATTTCTTGACCCACTTGTTTCAAGCTTTGTTTCCTGAAACCAGCATATAGGTTTTCTCTTCTAAAGTAAGAGTTTTAATTTGCTGACGTTTCATTTAATGTCCTGTATATTGCTTTTATGTTTCCACCTTGTTCTATTATTATTTTTATATTGTCACTTCCTGTCTTATTTGGTAGGATCCACAAACTCCATGTCAACTGATCACTCCATTTGCTATTAACTTTGTCTTCCCTGCTGTCACCTAGAGCAGCACATGTTATATGAAGGCAAGATAAAAACTACCTTCCTTAATAAAGACACATGATCCCTCTGCCTTTATCAACAAGATGACACCTTTCAAAGAACTTTTCCCTACCCTCTAACCATTCCCCTGCCGTCCCCCATGACTGCAGTTTACCTCCTTTCTTACCCCCGTGTTTGGTGACATCATTGGACAGGATAGTGTATAATGTCAGTGCTCATCAGTATATAGTTGTCCTTTATTTTCTGTATCTCATTTCCCAGCCCCCCTGTGCTCAGCCAAGGCCACAGAACATGTTTGGGCCAAGGAAATGTACGCAGAAGTCATAGCGATCGTTTCTAAGCTGAGGAAGCAAAAAGCTTTTGTGCACTTTTTATAGCCTCCCTCTACCTCTCTCAGAAAGATCATGGAAAAGCAGTTGTCTTACAATGGCAGAACCGCAAAACATAAGTGGCTTCGAAATTGGAGAGTCCTTGTGAGGTCAGCTGTTTGGCAGGGTCACCCGAGGTGAAGAGGATTAGAATAATCAAGTGAGGAATAAGTTTTTATTATAGAAAAACCACAGAAATTTGGGGGTTGTTACCGAAACACAGTGTGTTCTAGGCTTCCCTCTCAGGAGTTCTTCTTTGACACTTGTGTATTCTCCTGAAAATGCCTGCCACAATGCTTCTATTTCCTTTCTCTTTTATCTTTCTGTATCTCGACCTCTGTACAGCACTTCATTTGGTTATTGGTTAACGTATTTTCTCAATTATTTTTCTCACGGGAGAGATGAATGATATACATTCTAAACTCATGTTTAAATTGTATTGAGGTATGGGCTATCTTGGCTGCATCTAGAACTTAAGAGTTGCAATCCTCTCTTCTCATTAGTGGGTGGATACCATCCCCGTTAATGCTCTACGTTCTTGCAGAGATAAGACCCCAGCCAGTATGACGTTTTCACTTTGTAATAATAAGTGAGTTTACCATTGTAGCTTATTTGGTTTTCACTTGATATCTGGGGTTCAGGCCTTTTATGGGGGATATATGTGTATATTTTCTTACCCAGACTTAACTGAGTGAGCTCTTTGGAATTTCAGTTTCAAGTGTCCTTCAACTCCAGAGGTGTTCCTTCTATGGCATTTGTTGCAGGCAATCTTGAAGATGTCCCCCAGTGGTCCCCACCTCCTGGTGTTCACACGCTTGTCAAGGTCCCACAGAGATTGTGCCAAGGCTGGTCTGATGCAGCACACATGATGGTATGTCACCTCAGACAAATTTGTAAGACTTTGGCTTCTCAAAGGAGCACTTACCTACTTCTTCATTCCCCCTAGGCCACGAATTTACTCCGATGTGGCTGCTTCAGCAACAGTCAAGTTCAGACACTGCAGCCTTGGCACATAGTTTGACTGTAATCTCTCAAGGGACTGAGTCAGAACATCACCACCTGGCTCAGCCTCCCCTGGGTTTCTGCCCCATAGAAACCATGACATAAAATTTTTTTAAGCCCCTTAGTTTGGAGATAATTAGTTACACAGCAGTGGACATGTAACACAATACTATTTATTGTATCATCAGCATCTATTTTCTTCTATAGAATTCTTCTTAGTAACACATTTGGCTTCTTAAATCGAACGTCTTACACGTGTTTCCTTTTTCCATCATGACGTTTCAACCTTTTGTCAATTCTTCAATTTATTTTTTTCCTGGGTTTTAAAATATTTTGGCACTTGATTTTCCACTCAAATAATTTAAGCTTCAAAGGTGACTGTGTTCTCTCTTGCAATTTTTCTACTGAGCTGTTTAATTGAGAAATCATATTTTCGTTTCAATTCCTATGGATCATTATTGGCAGAGAGGGAGTTGTCTGTGCAGAAACTCCTGGAAGAATTCTACCTTCCCGAGAGTCAAGCCAAGAAATTTCAGCTCCTTTTTTTGGCTTTTAGGAGTCAGATCAGCAGCTCAGGGCTGATACAGACTTTGCCACAAATCTCATAAAGCTCGGCCATTTTCAACACGCCCTGCTTGTCACTCTTTCTCCCCACTCTAAGATGCTACCATCCAGTCCATTGAGTAGCTAACAATTAAAAGACCCTACAGAGCTAAAGCCTTACCTACCTTCTGTTTCATGTAGCTTGCCATGTTATTTTTTAGCCTGATAGAGCCAAAAAAGCTTGGAGATAGAATGCGAAGTGATTTGAGACCAAAACAGCCAAGTTTTACAGAAAAAACAATATATTTGACTAATGAACCTTCTGTCCTGAAAAGAGAAAGTCATAGCATACACAAAATGTTGCTCAGTGAAAGGTACCAGCCTGCTGGTACCACATAATCGCTACACGAAGAAGAACAAGCTAACTCCTGCTGTGAGTAACTCTGAAGTAAGGGGATGAGAACCAGAACTTGGTTGGCTTTTCAAAGCCTCAAGGGTAGAGAGTGAGTCAATTCTTGCCTTTTAAGTGACATGGAAACATGCTCAATCCAGGGACCTTTCATCTCAATCAAGTTCTTGCAGCATTTTTTTAAAACCAAGTACCTCCTACATCCTGGGCATTACACTTGGCACTTCACACAATTCCTAAGCCTTTTTCCAAAATCCTCATAGTGTAGTTATAATTGTTCCCATGTACGGATTTAAAGAAGAAGCTACCAGTTAAAACACAGTTTTGGCTGATTATTTCTCCTTTCCACGTCTTAGAATTTTCATCAGTTAGACACAGATACCAAGTGTGCTTGCCTCTAGGAATGTTGTAGAAATTCAAAGTGGAGGCCGAGGAAATCAAAGGTGCCCTTGGTGATAAAGAGAATATTGTGACGTGCACAAAATATGTTCAGAGCTAGGGTTTTATGTCCAGATAACATACATATTCTAGCTGCTTGGAGTACAAAAGCACTCTAAGGATAATGAAGTAGTATTTTGCTCATAAAAAGTCTTTTTTTTCCCCTCATCACTTAACATCCAGTTCAAGAATCTGTCAAACCCTGAATAAGTATGTGAGAGAGGCTCATCTTCTGCCGATGCCATGAGAAATCAGGGAGAGCAATGTTCAGTTTCCGCTGCACAGAGTCTTGACCCGAAAGCACACACAGAACATCTCAAATGTCACATACTTCTGTCTATAATGATACTCGTGTCGATGAAAGAAGATAACCAACATGTCCATAGATATCATACAAATCAAGCAGGCACATCCCCGTGCGAGCCGCCCCAGCTGAGGGACGGAAGGGTGGCCAGACCCTGGCAGGCACCCCTGTCATCCTCAACTGGACAAAAATAACAGTACTGATGATGATAAGAAGGTTCAAATTACCTCCAGGTACCCATCTCGTTCGTACCTATTTCACCATGAGAGTGGCAGCCCTGTCTTTACAAGGGTGACAAGGTGACCTACCTGTCCCTGAGGGGAAACTGCGGGACTTCCACACTGAGAATGTGCACGTGCCAAGGCAGTAACAGGGGGAGTGGAGGGAGGGGGAATCGCTCCCCCACGAAAGGACACGGGTGACATTGACACGTCACCGTGGAGGCGTTGGAGTCTAAGCAAGCCCCTGCTGCCACAGGTCAAAAGTCACGGCCAAACCACACATTAGTCACCCCAGCGCTGACAGTCCAAAAATACACCCACTTAAGTTGGAGGCTAACTTCCTCTGAAAGGAAAAGTTTCATCTAAGTGCTCAGAGAGTAAATCCTTGCTTTTGGAAATTCTGGGGCTTACCACAGTCCTTATTTCCCACCGTGCACTTTTTTTCTTCAATTCCATTAGTATGAGGACATGCCAGGATCATAGGATTTTACTCATCACTTTCAAAATGGCCGTACGGTTTCTTCAAATGGTTCTGATTTGAGTCGATAAAAGGAGAATTTTTTCCAATTTGCAATGAAGGACAACGTTTCCAGTACACAAATATCTACTGATGACAGAATCCCCCCTTCTCTCCACGGTAAACCCTCATGTACTTCCTTCAGACACGAACTGGGAAATAACTATGCAACGGTGCTGGCTGAGCCTTCTTTTAGATGCCATGGTTCAAAAACATGAAGCTCATTTCACTAACCATTAAAAACATGATTCTGAAGAATATATGATGGCGGGAAATTCTTCCAGGCGCCCTGGGGAGTTATTTTGCTCTTCCAAAAAGTCCAGCTTGTCGAGAATTATTAAGGCCAGAAAAAGAGAAAACTCAGTTGTTTTGTTTTTTGTTTTTTGTCTTGGTAGTATTTCTTTTTCCTCAGTGGCTTTTCAAATTTTACGTCAGGCAGTCCCTTTATGAATGCTTAGCCCTCAAGCATTCATGTTGGCGCTAAGCTTTTCCACAGCTATCTGCTTCACAGGGACAGTGGTCTGAGACTTGTGCACCTTGTGTGAGGGTAGGGGAGGACATGCGCACTATGTGTGTTTTTAGCTACGTGCGGTAGGAATGTCTAAAACTGCATTTTCACTATAAACTACTGACTGAGTATTTGCTACTTCTTATATTGTTCTGTGTGCTTTGCGTGTAGATATTAATTTAACTGCCACACCATCCTATGAGGGACGCAGTGTTCTCTCCATTTTAGAAATGAAGATATTGAGGCACAGATGGTGAAACCAATCCCCCTCAGCCATAGAGCCAATACATGATATCACGGGGTGTAACCAAGGGCGCCCGGCCCTCAAGGTCACTCTTAACTCCCAGCTATTGAGTGAAGAGTGCGTACGTATGTACCCTTCCTCACTGTACCCTCCAGTTGTAGCCCGTGAGTGTGTACTCACCACGCCAGTTCACGGATGTACCACGTCAATGGGGATAAGCACTTGGTCATGGGAGTGCTGAGTCCCCTGGGCTGCCCTGCCCTTTACTCTACAGACAGAAGATTTATTTACCTTCCAGAAGCAGCTAGAAAGAAACCAACAAGTAAAACAGAAAAAAACAAAAACAAAAACAAAAAAGCCCTGCACTCAGCACCCACCATAAACGCTTTGCTTCACAAGCAGCGGGAAGGGGGTGGTAGGTCGCATCCTTGCACCAAGTGCTCAGAAACTCCTTTCATCTCATGTGCTCTTCGGTGAGCTTTGCAACTGCCCCAGGAGACCCATGACCTTGAGCCTGGGCAGGCTGTGATTGGTCCCGCCTCTCAGATCTCTGCTTCCAGGCGGCGGGAAGCCTGAGCAATGCAGAAGCCACAGGTAGATGCTCTCTGGTCCACACTGCCCGCCAGCCTAGCCTTCAATTCACCCCAGCCCAGAGGCAGCCTGGACGCGATTCTAAATCACCAGCTTACCACAGTCATGCACGCCAGCCCCCACAGAGGCCCCGGACACCAAGGAACAGGGGTAAGCTACCCAGTGATACCCTGCCACACAGAGTATTCCCGAAGCACAGAATCGAAAAAAAACATTTTTTTTTTAAACAAAGCACAAGGTGATTAATTTATGCAGTAACAGTATGGAATAGAATTGGGTGCCTAGAAATGAAGGTCTTCCTAAACAGGCATGATTTGTTTTCAAGGTGATGGGTCAAGTGGAAACCTGAAAGGCCTGTGAGCTGAAACACTACCCTCCCCCACACGACACCCTCACACCCTCATTCCTGGGGCCTGTGTTGCCTCATCAAACGTTCTCTGCAGGTGTGATTAAATTACAGGTCTTGTGATGAGGAGACTAACCTGGCTTATCCAGAGGGGCCCTAAGTGCCAGTGCGGGAGTCCCCATCAGAGACACAGGGGTTCTGACTCAGAGAAAAGCAAGCAATGTAGACGGAGGCACGAAAGAGAGAGCCGCAGCCACAAGCCAGGCAGACAGAAGAGGCCAGCGGCAGGCAGCGCTTTTCAGGGGAAACATGGCCCCGCCCACGCCTGGATTCTGCCCCCTAACACTGCCTGCAGCCTGGTCCTCCAGAACAGAGACCATCAATGCCTGGTGTTTTAAACCATCCAGTTTATGGTCATCAGTCAGAACAGGCACAGGAAGGGAATAGTGCCCTTAAAAGGTAGTTAGAAAAGGTTTGAGACTTCCGAGGTGCTTATCACACACCAGAGGAAAGGAAACTCATAGGTAGCTGTAGGGGGCTTGGCAACAGTGACCCACAGTCAGGTGGAGAAATAGAAATACAGCAATGAACTCAGTCAGCTGGGTAAGGAGGTTTCAGGCAGGACGGGAGGAGAGGTCCATGTGGCTTCTCCCAGCTGCCTATGGTATAATCTGAGAGCAGAGAGATTAAAAGCAGGTGTTGAGGTGTTAGAAAAGTATTTCCAGGCAGGAAAGCTTCTCAAATAAGAAAGGATCTTTGATTCAAATATTAAAGCCAGAGTCTAATAGAAAAATACTGTCTCAAAGTAAAGATAAAACCTTCAGTTAATTGTGAAAACCATCATGAAACCCTAAGATCTACACCCATGAGCTGCAGAAACGCTCTGATAGACAAAAACCTTTCTGATGGTCTTTAGGGTGTGCCTCTGTTGAAAAACAAAATCAGGGTTTCTAAAATTCTTAGGGACATTATTCCACAGAAGTCACAAGAGAGGCCCAAAGTAGAAATGGGCTGATCTCTAAGATTTGTGAATATATGGATTTTATCTAAAGGGCTAGGTTCATAAATTGACAAATAACAAAGTTCTTAAACTGTCTTTGCTGAAACTAAAAGGGACAGAAAGGACAAAATGAAAAAAAAAATCCTTGAATCCCTCAACAATTGACAAGATATAAGATAAAAACAAAAATAAACAAAATTCTGCTTAGCTGTCAACAGAGCCTACGGGTTATGAAAACGTAGGACTCAGGGGTTGAATAAAGAGCTCAGGATAAACCCAAAAGCCATAGGAACATGTCTCAGGTTGTGGAGCTAAGCCTCATTCCAGAAGCTGCCAGAATATGTTCCCTGCCAGATTTCAGAACTGCTATGGGACAGCGAGTGTACTGCTGAACAGGAAAGTCTACTTATCCGCTGTGTGTTTGCAGCTTTGAGGACACATAACCTGTCTCTTCTGTTCAAAGACCAGATGGAGAGAAGCCATACTTGAGAAACTGCATTCATGGTGTCTTATTTACACACTTCCCAGTTTAGAGGACAAAATTCTGGGCCTTTAGCCCGAGATAGAAGGAGATATTTTGGGCTCTTGACAGACAGTGACTATTCTGCACACCATGAGATGTGAATCTCTATGACCCAGATGGTGAATCGTGGCATGCTAGATTTCCTAAAGATGGCAGCCAAGTGGATCCTGTCCAAAAAGCTTTCATGAAATGTGCTTTGCTACCTCCCATCAAGAAGCACAGTTTATTGCCCTTGCCCTGTCCTTAAATCTGGTGGGTTTCTGGTTGCTGGAAGCAACAGAGCATAGTACAGGGCCAATATAGGACTTTCAGACTGAGACAAGTACCACGCTGCTCTTATGGTCCTGGTCATTTGAGATGCTCGCTCTGGGCACTGCCTCCTGCTATGGTCTCTCCCAGAACCTCGCCACTGCGCTGTGCGCATCACAACCCACACTGGGAGATCATGAGTAGCTGCACCAGTCAACAGTCCCAGCCAAGACCAGCCTTTGAGTCATACCAACCCAGACACCAGACATGTGAGTTAAGTAGCCTCCGGATGATTCCAGCCCTCAGATATTTGAAACTCTCAGCTGAGGCCCCAGATATTATTAACAGGCACAAGCTCTGCCTTCCGTACCCTATCTGAACTCCTGACCCAAAGAATCAGTGAATGTAATACAATTATTGCTGCTTTACAGTGATAGGTATGGGTAGCTGTATGACAATGATAGATTACAAAAGTACACAAGTAAAGGAAGACTTGATTAAAGAATGCTGCAGAGGTAGAAGACAGCAACACTGTGAATGTTTGTGTTTACATGGAGAAGTTAGGCTTTTGGAGGAATATAAATCTCCTGCAAAGGCATAATGAGACGAGTTAGTGCTATGTGCATTACGCGTAGTTCATGAGTAATAACAGCAAAACCAAATACGTGCCCATTAGCAGCATAGAGAAAGCATGCCCATCCACATACTTTTGTGCTAGATGGCCACTTGACAAAATGTAAGCAAGTAGTTTGTTTTTAAGTCTGCCTGATTTGCCAAAATACTAATAATGTTTTAAACATGGGGTTGGAGGCAGGGAGGAGGGAGAGTGGAAAGGAATTTTAAATTATCAAAGAAATGTCCAGCCCAAACCATGTTAATAAAAACAAGACTTCATAGCAAAGTTGCCAGATATACCAATGGATGCAAAGCATTTTTCTTTCTTACCAGTATACAAGATGCTTTTCTCGTGATAACTTGTCTCCTTCACAAGCTCACACATACATGGTTAATAGGGAGCACTCCTCTACCAGGTAGGTCTTTACATCTCTTAATGAAAACTGGGCTCACTATCTGTGCATATAAGAAATAGTAGGTTTTAGATAAGACTCTATTCTTTTTTACTATTTTTTACGACAGCTTTTTTTTTTGCTCTACTCTTTTTTAAACAAAACTAAAAGGTGGACAGAATCGATTCAGTATTCTGATTTGGCGCAAGTCATCCTGCTTAGATAAAGGAGAACAAGACAAGGTGAGCAAATCTCCTCACATTGAAAAATAAAGAATTGATGGAATTATCCAAGGAGTCAGCCAAGTTCATGATTGAGAATTGTGTCAAGTACAATATGGCATGCATAACTAAGTGCAGTGTGAATTTGACCATTCATTCAACATATTGGTTCTCTGTTGCCACGAGAAATGATGGCCAGAACCTGAGCAGCTTAAAATAACACCCCCATCTGTCAACATCCATTCCTACAGGTTACAAGTCCAGAAGGCTGAGAACTTTGCCATGGGTTACAGGCTGCCTTTGTGGTGTTGGCTGGGCAGGAGGTTCTGTGCAAGAGTCTGCTTCCAACCTCCTTCACACTATTGGCACAATTCAGTGCCTTCTAGAAGCCACTCCCGTTCTTTGCCTCAGGGACTCCCCATCCCAATGGCGGCTAACTTTCCTCACGTGGAATACATCTCATGCTTAGGGTTTCTTCACAAAGAATCCCTCTGATAATTAGGGTTACTTTCATGCAACCATCTGAAGAGATTTAATAAGGCTAGATGATAGATTACACTCACCCAGATAATTTCCCTATTTTAAGGTGAAATGATCAGTAATCCTAATATCCACAAACTCCCTTTTACCATATATGGTAACATGATGAAGGAAGGAACACCAGTGGTAGAAGGTCATCGGAGTCATCTTAGAATTTTGCCTCCTATACCTAATAACATCTCATCAATGAATGGAACCACACTGTTAAGATGCCAAAAATGTAAAAAGAAGAAATCCACTAATTGGCCTCCATCCCTCCACATTTCGATGGCTGATTTCAACTGCAAGGAACCGTGCCCTTCTATGGGGTCGAAGTTTCAGAGTCACAAGCGAATTTAGAGTTCCACTTCTGCTCCTGACCAACTCTGGCATGACAGACCTATCCATTTATCTCACAGAACCACGATCTACATTTGGAAAGGGAAAAAAAGCAAATAATACACATCCCAGATGGTTTTTATGAAAATTAAATGAGCTAATCAATGTAAAAAATATCTAGTTCTATGTTTTCTACATAGTGAGCACTGAAAAGAAATCCCAAGTTCTGTCTACCCTTCTCCCATGAAATTGCAGGTGGGCTCTAAGCACAGTATTTATTTCAACCCCTATGACCTCAGGCACTCAGCATCTTTTATCAGTATCCTTTTACAAAGCACCCACATGGGTCAACTTTTTCCAACACTTAAGTTAAGACAGTACAGGAAGCCATCAGCAGATGAGTGCTGAAAATTAATTCTGGGTATACCAATATTTGTGGAGTTGGGCTACACCAGTTAATATCAAAGTATATTTAGTGGGAGAATTTGATACACATAAGAAACAAACAATAAACTGGCAAGTTCGATTTCAAGCGTAATGCCAATAAGCCCTGCAAAAGTTTTGTTAACTTTATAGCAATTCTATTTTTTTTTAAGTGTTTTATTTATTTCTAGGAGAGAGAGAGACAGCGTGAACAGGGGAGGGTCAGAGAGAGAGGGAGTCACAGACTGAAACAGGCTCCAGGCTCCGAGCTGGCGGTCAGCACAGAGCCCGACGCGGGGCTCGAACCCGCGAACCGCGAGATCATGACCTAAGCGAAAGTCGGACGCTTAACCGACTAAGCCACCCAGGCGCCCCAGCAATTCTATTTTTTAATGTTTATTTAGTTTTGAGAGAGAGCGAGTGAGCACGAGTGGGGGAGGGGCAGAGAGACAGGGAGACCCAGAATCTGAAGCAGGCTCCAGGCTCCCAGCTATCAGGATAGAGACTGACACAGGGCCAACATCTCTCATGAGCTGTGAGATCATGACCTGAGCAAAAGTTGGACGCCCAACTGACTGAGCTACCCAAGTACTCCGATATAGCATTCCTATTTTTAAGGAGACTATCCCCTAGTATGAAGCCTATCTCTTTCTCTATTAAGTTATAAAGTTACTAATACTTGTATTTTTTATGGTTCAGAAAACTCTAATGATTTAAAATAAATATCCTAGTGCCCATTCTGCTGATGAAATTTGAGGGTAATTCAAGTAGCTCCTTCAGGATTGTTAAAAAGTTAAAAAGGCAAGATTAGGAAATTTCCAGAATGGTCATCTCCCAAAGCAGAGCAAGCCCCAAGTCCTACACCAAGCCATGGACCATGACACTACCTTCACTGTCACTCCTACGTCCTCCAAATGTTCCTACCCTCATATTCGCACAGTTTAGCATGAACACAAACTGTATCCAAATAGCGAGTTAACCCAGGTCATGATTTGGTTTGTTAAGAGCTGAGCACTGCTTGCCAATCCCAAGTGCATATCTTATGGATTCGGAAAGATTATATTCCCAATCTTTTTTCATTCCTGTTCTTCTGCACAGAGCATCCTAGAAAAAAATCACTCACTTTACAATCAGTTGTTGGTAGTAACGGAGGAGTGGACAGAGTGGAATGGAAAGTCAGAGACTTGAAGGAAAACAGATGTTTCCAGGACTTTTCTCCCCCTCTGATAACAGAAAAAGAAAACAAAACAACAACAAAAAAAAAAAAACAGAAAAATTTGCCTTGCTTGAGTACCTTTCCTTCTAATAACCAAATGAAAGTGAAAAAAAAAAGCTGCATTTCTCTGATAAATGGATTCAAAAGCACCAAGTATCAAAAGTACCATCAGAGCAATTACACTAAACCAGATCAGAAAGTTGGCATTTTTATCGACTCATCTGCAACTATTCCAGAAATTTGGAAGCATGGGGCTGCTTTCTATCATTGGAGTTTGGAAAGTGGGAAAAAAAAGCTGAAAGTATTTTGGAAATACATTACTGAGAACTCTAAAATTTTATTCCACAATTAAGGTTTTAAGAATTCTTGGAAATTTTCTAACTTGGAAATGTAGGTGAAAAAAATTAGAATTACAATTTTTTAGTAAAGAAATGACCATTTAAAGATCAAGGAGTCAGACTCATTAAGTTTCAAATGAGCTGACAAGAGATAAATGGAAACTGTTTTCCTATTTGGATACATTGCCCAATTCCTCTCTGATGCTTTGCTGCTGGCTTTTAATTGACCAATGTATTTCCAGTAAAAGAACTCAAACTATATAACATTCCTCTTGGATTGAGAGCTGTATTTCAATTGCCAAATCCCAGGGGTACCTGGGTGGCTCAGTGGACTAAGTGTCTGACTTCGGCTCAGGTCATGATCTCACAGTTTGTGGGTTTGAGCCCCGGGTCGGGCTCTGTGCGAACAGCTAGCTCAGAGCCTGGAGCCTGTTTTGGATTCTGTTTCCCTCTCTCTCTGACCCTCCCCTGTTCATGCTGCCTCTCTCTCTCTCTCTCTCTTTCTCAGAAATAAATAAGCCATTAAATTCTTTTAAATCCCAAATCCCTAATAAACCAAGCCACAAAAGTATTTTGTCAATTGGAAAGTTAATATGGAAGTTCTAGCAGTTCTTAAAACTAGTTTATATGACTAAGACTTTATTTAAGGAAGACCAAGTATGGAGAAACTAACTTTGTTACTAATAGGTGTTTCTGTTTTTAAAGAGGCTACAGAGAAACGTGTCCTTTTTTTATTCAGGAAGAACCGAACATACTGGCATGTTATCTATTTTATTATTTTTCTTCTTTTCCCTCAGTAAAGCTGGTTTGATTTTCAGATTAGTTTGTGTTCGTGATCAGGCATCTTTTATTCCTAGAAGAATAACTGAGCATTATTTCATCCAGCCTCCTCATTCCCACTTGTCATGATTTCAAATTAAGCACCACAAGTACAGTAATATTCCGAAAACACTGCTTGGACTGTACTGCGTGGGAAAGCATTTACAATGTCGCCTTCTGGATCACAAGCAGAATATGTGCCCCACCCCCCACACCCCTTGCTTTCACAGAATTCTACCAAAATCCCAGTAGGGGTTTTCCATTACTGTGTAGATCTTGCTAAGCCTGGACTGGACCCTCCACATGCCCCCAAAATCTAATACTCTTTCACTTTCCCCAACACTGTACTTCCTTGGGGTCCGTCACCTTTGGGGATAGCATGTCCCACTCTTGCTCACCTTATTGATATCTTAGCTCTACTAGTCGTGTCTTACTTTCTCCAAAAACTATTTTCATAGCAAACCAGGTTATAAGGAATAGAGCCTCATTATCAAACAGTCAGAAAACAGAAATAAATTTTAATCTTGCACTAATTGTATCACCAAGAAATACTCTTAGTTAACATTTTGATGTAACATTCTTCAAAAATTTTGTTATGGAATACATTTTTAATTTTTCAATGTTTTATTACTTATTTTTGAGAGAGAGACAGGGTGAGAGCAGGGGAGGGGCAGAGAGAGAGGAAGACACAGAATCCAAAGCAGGCTCCAGATTTTGAGCTGTCAGCACAGAGCCCCATGCGGGACTCGAACCCATAGACAATGAGATCATGACCTGAACCGAATTCAGACACTTAGCTCACTGAGCTACCCAGGTGGCCCTGGAATGTACTTTAAAAATGGTGTTCTACCGTTCATAATCCACATAAGCTCTATTTTCATGAGTGACTATTTATAGACATTCTAATACATACCCTCTCACACCTCATCCCTTCATTATTCTGAGGCTGTGTAATCTCAGCACCCCACAGAGTTGTACCAACACAAAGTGTGAGATGCAAAGACGCAGAGTCATACACAATCACTAATATATTGCAACTTTTGCCATTTATGATCATTGGAATAAAAATAAATTCATTGACATGTAGTGAAATTTCAGTTAAATTTTATGTTAACACTTTGTTTCAAAGAAAAACAAGGTGTCCTATAAACATCTTTAATAGATTTATAGGACAGAAATATAAATACACAAACATTTGTTAAAATAAACTGAATCAGAAAAGATTCTAAAAAGGAAGATGGTTCTAGAGAGATAAGTTCCTCTCAATTTCTGATAATATCTTTAAAATGATCCCTATGACAAAAAAAAAAAAAAAAAAACCGTGGGAGCAAGACATCAGAGCCCCAGTTTTGACTACATGGAAACATCTTTGAACATCAACTAGTGTGTGTGTCAGCCTTGAGTAATGAATGGGTCAATGTCAAGTGTGTAGGAATCTGTTTTGGATATTAAACTGCATCTGTGACTATATGATTTTTTCTTTTAATTTTAGAGAGAAAGATAGAGTGAGCACAGCTGGGGGAAGGGGCAGAGAGAGAGAGAGAATCTTAAGCAGGCTCCATACTAAGTGTGGAGCCTGACGCTGCGCCCCATCCCACAACCCTGGAATCATGACCTGAGCCAAAACCCAGAGTTTGACACTCAACTGACTGAGCCACCCAGGAGCCCTAAGAAACTGAATTTTAAATGCGCTCTTACAAAGTAGGAACTAGACAGAAACATCTGGCTTGCTCTTGTCCATGGCTCCTTGTAGAGCAAAATTACAATTAGCACATATGTGATTCAGTTCCCTGAAGCCCTTTTAGCATGATAGAACCGTAGGATTCTAGCTCAGCTGGGGAATGAAAGTAACTTCTCCATTGCCAGGGAATCTAGAGGGAACAAACCAAATGGTGTTTTCAAGGCTGGCCCTAAGAGGTACCATATTTAAAAAGAAGATGAACATAGGCAGGTAGCAGTTATGTTCACTAGAATAAAGAATATAAATTTTCTTCCTTTTTTCTCTTCTGGTGTCATTTACCAGTTTCCTTAAACTCCTATGTTATTCTCTTCCCCTCATACTCCTCTATCTCTATCACATGGTAACCATTTTATTGGGGGCAGGGGTGCAGAATTTAGATTTATTCAAGAAATAATTCTGTTATTACCAGTCTGTAGATATTCATGCTTTTTGCTTCCCTTAGGTTTTTAATTTCACACTGCTGGATAACTATAAGATGTTAATAATTTAAGGAAGATAGCCTCATGTATAGCAATGGCAATGAAATTATTCCCAAAGTTATGGTATAGTAATTAATACAATTCAAATGTTGCAACAGAGTTAAATATTTTAATAGTTTTTACAGTCACTACGAAAGTTATGAAATGAATTCTCAATAGAGCAGGAAAGATTCTTCTCATATTTTTTGGTCAGCTTTTGATTATGAGACTCAATGAAAATTTGCCACACACACACACACACACACACACACTTCAGTATTATTCAGAAGTTTTTGTTTTCATTAACTCTGCATAGATTTATATTCTGAATAGAAATTTTTATTCAGAACCTAGCTCTTAGGAAGTATGGATATATAAATATGTGTTGCTTTTCTGTCTAGTGTAATCCAGAAAACTCTCAAGGGCTGTATTAGGTTTGCAGCAACAATGAGGGGGAAGTGCAGTGATTTCTCATGTATACTCCGCCCACATACACACATAACCTCTCCCATTACCAATGTCTCCCCACCAGAGTGGTACATTCGTTACAATTGGTAAACCTATGCTAACATATCATTATCAATCAAAGTCCATAGTTTACCTTAGAGTTCTCCCTTTTTTTTTTTGTAGTACATTCTAAGTTGGAATTATGCAAAATGGCATATGTCCATCATTATATTATCATACAGAGTATTTTTACTTTCCTAAAGATCCTCTATTTTCCCCACTATCACATCCATTCTCCTCCCTGTACTTCCTTTAACCCCTAGAAATCACAGATATTTCTACTGTCTCCAAGTTCTGCCTTATCTAAAATGTCACATAGTTAGAATCATACAGTATGTAGCCTTTTCAAATTGGCTGCTTTTACTTACTAATAGCCATTTGTGATTCCTCCATGTCTTTTCATGGCTTGATAGCTCATTTCTTTTTTGCAATGAATAATACTCCATTGTTTGGATATAACACAGTGTATTTATTTACCTACTGATGGACATCTTGGTTGCTTCCAACTTTGACCAACCATGAATAAAGCTGCTGTAAACACCTGTGTGCAAGTATATAGACATGTTTTCAATTCCGTGGGTAAATACCAAGGGGCAGGACTGCTGAATTCTACGTTAAGAGTATGGTTACTTTTCTAAGAAACCCCCAACCTGTCTCCCAAAATGGCAGCATCATTTTTGCATGTCCACCAGTGATGAATGAGAGAGTTCCTTTTCTCCACGTCCTCACCAGCATTTGATGTTGTCAGTGTTCTGGATTTCTAACAGATGTGCAGTGGTATCTGATTGCCATTTCAATTTGCATTTCTCTCATGATTTGAGAGGTGTGCATACATTTATTTGCCATCTGTGTATTTTGCTTGGTGAGGTATCTGCTAAGGTCTATGGCCCATTTTTAAATTGTATTCTGTTTCTCTGAAATTTTAAGAGTTCTTTATATATGTCGGTAACAGTTCTTTATCAGATGTGTCTTCCGCAAATATTTTTCCCAGTCTGTGGTTTGTCTTCTTGTTCTTTTAACAGTGTATTTCATTGAGCAGAAATTTTCAACAGTAGTGAATTCCAGCTTATTACTTCTTTCATGGATCATGCTTTGGTATTGTATCTAAGAAGTTATTGCCATACCCAAGGTCATCCAGGTTTTCTCTGGTGTTCTCTTCTGGGAGTTTTATAATTTTGCATTATACATTTAGTTCTGTGATCCATTTTGAGTTAATTTTTAAGGTACAAGGTCCTTGTCTAGATTCACTGTTTTATATGTGGATATCCAGGTAACCTAGTAACATTTGTTGAAGACACTCTTTTGGCTTCATTGTTTTACCTTTGATCCTTTGTCAAAGACCAAATGAATACACTTATGTGGCTCTATTTCTGGGCTCTATATTTTGTTCCACTGATGGATTCAACTTTCTCTTCCATTAATATACCCTGTCTTGAATACTGTACCTTACAGGAAGTCTTGAAGTCAAGTAGGGTCAGTGCTCCAATTATCCTTGAATATCGTGTTGGTTATTCTGGGTCTTTTCCACCTCCTACAAACATTATAATCAGTTTATTGATACCCACATAATAACTTTGGGATTTTTATTGGAATCATATTGAATCTATAGATCTATATTACTATCTTGGAAGTATGGAGACTTTCTTCCCTGGCTCATAAAAATATCTCTCTATTCATTTAGTTCTTTGATTTCATTTATTAGAGTTTTAGAGTTTTCTCCATAAAGATCTTATACATATTTTGTTAGCTTCATACTTAAGTATTTCATTTTTTTGGTTGCTAATGTAAGTGGTATTTTGTTTTTAACCTCAAATTCCACTTGTATATTGCTGATACAAGGGAAAGCAATGGATTTTTTTTTTTTAATTTTTAATGATTTATTTATTTCTGAGAGAGAGAAAGAGGCAGCATGAGCAGGGGAGGGTCAGAGAGAGAAGGAGACACAGAATCAGAAGCAGGCTCCAGGCTCTGAGCGGGCAGCACAGAGCCCGACGCGGGGCTCGAACCCACAAACAGTGAGATCATGACCTGAGCTCAAGTCGGACGCTTAACCGACTGAGCCACTCAGGTGCCCCGCAATGGATTTTTTTTAATGTTTTATTTTTTTCTGAGAGAGAGAAAGAGAAAGAGAGAGAGAGAGAGAGAGAGCGCATGAGCAGGGGAGGGTCAGAGAGAGAAGGAGACACAGAATCAGAAGCAGGCTCCAGGCTCTGAGCTGTCAGCACAGAGCCTGACGCAGGTCTCAAACCCACGAACCATGAGATCATGACCTGAGCCGAAGTCGGACGCTTAACCGACTGAGGCACCCAGGCGCCCCCAGAAAGTAATGGATTTTAAATAGTCACTTTGCATCCCACAAACTTGCTATAGTCACTAGTTCCAGAAGTTGATTTTTTCAGATCCTCTCCTTAGACAATGTCATCTGTGAGCAGTTTTCTGTCTTCCTTAACAATCCAAATATATTTTGGATTCCTCTGGTTTTATTGCATTAGCTTGGACTTCCAGTACAATGTTGAAGTGAAATGGTACAAAGGGTCATTCTTGCCTTGTTCCTCATCTTAGCAGGGAAAGCTTTGAGTTTCTCACCATTAAATATGATGTTATTTGTAGGTTTTTCATAGATGTTCTGTATCAAATTGAGTAAGTTCTCTTCTTTCCCAGTTTACAATATGTCACTTTTTAAGCATTTTTAAAAATGATCAGTCTTCATAAGCCATCAATTTTAGCTTGTAAATATTTAAATGATCCACCAAGATGTTTTATTTATACAAATCATTAAACTAAAGGAATTTTGGGTCACTTCTGAAAATGATACAGTCTCATACACATGTTGATTTTTATTCAATGAGACTAGGTTTTTCTCAAATCTTAAAATTATATGGAATATTAACTAATTCAAGTACCTAAAAATTTTTCATTAGAATTTTGGAATATAACACATTTGTTTGATTTAAGACAGCCTTTGACACCTGATGACAATAGTCTCATTTACCTAACAAATATGTATTGGTTATCCACTTTGTTCAGAAACTGCTGTCCCTGAGTCCAATGGTCAGCAAATCTTCCAAAATCTTTAATTACAGTAAAGTGCACATAAGCTTTACCATTTTAATCATTTCTAAATATGTAGAGTTCTAGAATGCCAAGGATATTTATATTATAGTGCAATCAATCTCCAAAGCATTTTCATCTTGCAAAGCTAAAACTTTATAGCCATTAAACAACAACTTTCCATTTCCCCTCCTCCCAGGCCCTGGCAACAACCATTCTACTTTGTCTCTACAGATTTGACCATACTAGATACCTTATACCTTATGTAAGTATAGATACCAAATACCTTATTTGACTCTTTGTGACTGGCTTGTTTCATTTAGCATAATACTTGCCAGTTTCATTGATCTCTTAGCAGATGTCCGAATTTCCCTCCATTGTAAGTCTGAATAATAATCTTTTTAAGTAACTTCCACATTTTGTATATCCATTGGTCTGTCAACAGATACTTGGGTGGCTTCTACCTCATGGCTATTGTGAATAATGCTGCTGTAAACATTGGTGTACAAATATCTCTTTTGGAAACTTGCTTCATTTTTCCTTTGGATATATATCAAAAGAAATTTCTGCATCATACAGTAATTCTGTTAATTTTTTGAGGAATTGTCATACTATTTTCCAGTGGCTGCACCACTTTACATTGCCACCAATACACAGGTTCTACTGTCTCCACACCCTAACACCTGTTGTTTTCTGTATTTTGGTAGCAGCTATCCAAATGGTGTGAGGTGATGGGTCATTGTGATATTAATTTGCATCTCCCTAAGGATCAGTGACACTGACATCTCATATACTTATTGGCTATGTATAAATCATCTTTGGAGGAATATCTCCTTAAGACTTTTGTGCATTTTAAAATCATGTTATTTTGTTAAGTTGTGGAAATTTTTATATATTCTGAATTTTAAGTGCTTATTAGCTACAGGGTTTATAGATATTTTCTCCCAGTATGTAGTTTATGGACAATTCAGTGTCCTCCCAAAAGTCACATGTTGAAATCCTAACTTGTAGGTCCTCAGAATGAGGTCAGAATGTGACCTTATTTAGAGGTAGGGACCTTAAAGAGGTAACTAAGATGAAATGAGGTCACAGGGATAGATGCTAATCTAACAGGACCGGTTGGTACCTTTCAGAAGAGGAGATTAGGACAAAGTTGAGAGACCATGTGAGGACACAGAGAGAAGGTAGCCATACATGAGCCGCAGGGAGAGGCCTTACAAGAAACCAATCCTGCAGACACTTTGATCTTGGACTTCTAGTCTCCACGACTGTGAGAAAATAGTTTTCTATTATTTAAGCCACATCCAGTCTGTGGCATTTTGTTACAGCAGCTGCAGCAAACTAATACACTACAGATTGCTTTTTCATTTTTAACTCAGTTTTTGGTGTCTTTTTATCTGCAGATTGTAAAAATAATTTGCATTAAGTAAATGAGGTTGACTTATATTATATTATAGTACATTATTTACAAATTATACGTTTTTAAATAAGAATTATGTCCCCATAATCAGGCATACTTAATTCTGATTCCCAGTTTTGCCATATATGATCTATGTGATCTTAAGGAAGTTTCTTAACCAAAATGCCCCAGATTCCCCATCTTAAAAATGGGAATAATAAGCTTTTCTCCATAACCATTGTGCACATTAAAGTAATGCTTGTGGAAGAGAGAGGGCAAGATGGCGGAGAAGTAAGGAGCTCCGTACTTGCACTCGCGCCCATACATCACACGGAAAAGATCTGAAGCCATTGGAAACCTTACAAAACCTGAGAGATTCGGAGAAAAAGGACGCAGAACCCACTGAGCGAGCCTTCTAACGTGAGTGTGAACTNCATTGTAGCTCCCGGGCGGCTGGGGCCCCTGGAGGAGCCGCGGGGACACCGGTTGTCCGCGCCCCTGGCTGGCTGGGGCTCTGGAGGGAAGGCAGAGAACTAAAAACTGGATTATTAGCCTGTGAGTTCGTGTTTTGGGTGACGAGCCACAGAGGAACCCGGTTTTCCTCACTCCAGCGGGCTCGGGCTCCNGCCGTCACTCTCCTCCCCACAACCGCCAAGGCAGAGCTCCCGCCTGAGGCACTGGGTCCCGCCACGCCCATCCCGGCCTGAGAGCTGCCCTCCTCCCCCTTTTTTTTTTGCTCTTTTTTTCCTCTTTTTTTTTCCATTTTTTGTTTTTTTTCCTTTTTGTTTTTTTTTCCCTTTTTTTCTTTTTTTTTTTCTTCTTCTTTCTCTTTTCTCTCTTTTTTCCCCAGAACACTGACCTGATTT
>NW_027532420.1:1038115-1047666 GCF_008692635.1 Crocuta crocuta | reverse complement strand
CCCGAGGGGGTTGCCTGGGAAGCTGTGTCTAAGGCACTTTCAGCGGGGCGCGCGGACTGGGATTTGGAGGCTGGGACTGGCCTGGGTTGAAGAGTGCAACCCACTTCGGCTGCATCCCCGGAACGGGGAGTTTACATGCACAAAAAAGCGAGGTGCAGCGCTTGGTTCGAGAAGGGACTNTAAAAAATAGAAAAACGAAGTTTCAGGGGCTCCTGGGTGGCTCAGTCAGTTAAGTGTCCAAATTCAGCTCAGGGCAGGATCTCGCAGTTTGTGGGTTCAAGCCTCGCATCGGGCTCTGTGCTGACAGCTCAGAGCCTGGAGCCTGCTTCAATTCTGTGTCTCCCTCTCTCTCTGACCCGCCCCCATTCATGCTGTCTCTTTCTCTCAAACATAAACAAACATTAAAAACTTAAAAAAAAAAGAAAAAGGAAGTTTGAATAAGTTTTCTGTTTCTATCTGAGGAGGCAAGATTCTTAAGATAGGAAATTCCCTTAAGTTAGCAAAAGTACTTAAACAGAGCTGGGTAGCCAGAAAATATGACAAAAAACACCAACAATGACTTGTTATGGTTTGATTTTTTTTTTAGCTTTTTACTGTTGAATTCACATGCAATTTTAATAATGCAAAGAGATCCCAGGTACCCACTACCAGTTTTCTCCAAAAGTATACTACATCACCGCCAAAATACTGACATTGATCTATCAGAGATACAGAATATTTCCATTACCACTAGGATCCCTCATGTTGCCCTTTTATATCCATGCCTACTTCCCTTTGGCTGCTACCATCCCCCCTTTCCCTGGACACCACCCCACACCTAACTCTTAGCAACTACTAACCTATTCTCCCTTTCTGTAATATTGCCATTTTAAGAAAACTACATACATGGAATAATTTAGTATGTAACCTTTCAGGATTGGCTTTTTTTCCTTTCTGGCTAATTCTTTGGAGAGACATACAAGTTTAGGTGAGCCATTAGTTCATTCCTTTTCATGGCTCAGTGATATTCCATGGTGTGAATTTACCACAGTGTGTTTAACTCATTGAGGAACATCTGGGTGTTTCCACTTTGGGACTATTATGAGTAAAACTACAATCAATAGTAGTATACAGAGTTTTGGTACACTACCGAAAACACTTACCTAGGTTTTCATTTCTCTGAGGTACGTGTTCTGAAGTTCAAGTGAGGTCATATGTAGTAGCATGTTTTGTTTTTAAAGGAGATGCCAAATTGTTTTCCAGAATGGCTGTACTATTTTACTTTCCATACATCGATGTGTAAGTGATTCAGTTTCTCTACATCCTTTCTAGTGTTGGGTGCTGTCATTTTCTTTTTTAAATCTAAGCCATTCTGAGAGCTGTCTAGTGCTCTCTCATTTTAGTTTAAAATCAAATTTTATTTTCCCTAATAGCAAATGATGTTGACCATCTTTTGAAGTGCTTCTTTGCCATCGGTAGGTACTCTCTGTTGTTTTCAGACGTTTTGCCCTTTTTCTAGTGGAATTGTTTGTGCTTGGTTTCTGTTGAGTGCTCATAGTTCTTTATAGATTCTAGAGAGGAGTCCTTTGTCAGATACTTGGTTTGAAGATGTTTACAGTCTTTGGCTTCTATGTTAAATCTCTTCATGTGGACTTTCAAGAGGAAATGTTGAAATTTGTCAGATTTCCCTTTTATGGATTCCACTCTGGGCGTCAAATCTAAGATTACTTTGCCTAACCCTAGATCCCAAAGATTTTATCCCTATTTTTCCTAAAAGCTTTATAGTGTTATCTTTCATACTTAAGTCCTTGTTTTATTTTGTGTTAATTTTTCCTATAGAGTATGAAATCTGAAATTTTTTTTTTTTTTTGGCCTATGAATGTCCAATGACTCCAGCAGCATTTGTTGACAAGTCTAAGTCTCTTCTATTGAATAGCTTTTGTACCTTTGTCAGAAATCACTTTGGCTTCTTTGGCTCTATTTCTGAGATCTCTATTCTGTTCCCTTGACCTTTGTATCTGCCATTCCACTAATACAACACAGGCTTGATTCCTATGACATTGTAATAGGCCTTTAGATTGGGCAGCACAGTTCCATCTAGCTTATTCTTTATAGCTTTTTATATATTTAAGGCTATTAGGTGTTCAAGTTCTTTTCAGACCCCCTCCCCTTTCTTCTATCCTTCCAAAACTTCTAGGACACAAATGTCAGTTATTTTTGTTACAGTCTCCCTCACACTCTGTTCATCCCTTTTTCCAAGTCTATCTTCTGGTTTTTTAAGATAATTTCTCATGTTCAGTCTTCCGGTTCAGTGATTCTTTCCTCTGACTTCTCTCCTGCTTTTCATCTACAGAGGTTTAATATTCACTTTTTATATTATCTAAATCTAAAAATTCTATTTGGTTCTTCTTATCTTCTAGTCATTACTACTCTATATTTTGTGCTGAGGCTCTCTTCTATAAAAATTTCAAGTATGTTCAGGATTGTTCATTGTAGTGTTTTTATGGTGACTGCATTAAGTATCTAACATCTCTGCCACCTCAGTGCTGGTGTGTACTGGTTACTTTTTAATTGAAATTGTAATTTTCCTGGATCTTGATAGGACAAGTAATTTTCAGTTGAAATGTGAACAATTTGTCTATTCAGCTAGGAGAATCTGGATCTTCTTTAAACTGTATTTGCTACCTTGTTTCCATGACACAGCTTCAGCTGGGAAAATGAGGAGTATTACCTTGTTACTGCCAAGTAGGGGTAGAAATCCAGATTCACCACTTGTCTTCTTTTGACAGTGGAGCCCATGGTTGGGGGTGAGGGGTAGAGGTTCCTTGTTATTCCTCTAGGTCTCCACTGGTAACACCCTGAACAAAAGGGGTAGAACTTCTTCTTTACTGCTCCCCATTTGTCCTCCACTGACACCATGGAAAGGGGTTTCATTGTCCCTGGGCTGGGGTGAAAATCCTCCACTTAGATCACCTCAGCAGGCAGTTGGAGTGATGATTCAATACTCACAGATGAGATTGGAGGCCGTGGTTCCTCCATCATCGCCAGAGATACTGTGGAAGGGGTTCATCATTACCACCTGGCAGAAATTAAAGTTCCAGCTCCTTACTTGATCTTCTCTGACACCACCCTGGCAGGTGGATTAGAGACCCTCCATTACAGTCTGAGGAGAGCAGTGGTGTAGGCTATGCACTCAACCTCTATTGACATAGAGTGGGAATGGAGCACAACTTTTTCTGTAGTATTGGTTGGAGTAGAACAATTACTGTCTAAAAGGTTTCTTGTTAGGCTGCCCCTTTCCTGGTCCTTTGGCTAGAAAGAAGAGGCTTTTATTGAGGATTTTTTTTTTGCCTGTACCTGTTGATGGGTCTTCATGCCCAACTTCTTCATCTCCAAGTCTGGAATATAGGAGGCTAAAAGAAAATCAAGGAAGACGCTCCTATGTTAATCCTTCAGCCCCAAGTTTCCTAGCCAGTCTTCCCTCTTTTTTCCACTTGTCAGAGTTGGTATATATGGGCTGTGGTCATTAGTTGTCCTCATGGAAGAGAATAGGAAAAGTATACCTACTTCTTCCCAGAGGCAAAGTCTTATGGTGTAACTTTTAAGTGCTGAGGTTTCAAAGGCATAAGCGGAAAACTTCACATTATTAGTGATTTCCCTTCACACTGTTGGGCCAGATTTAAACTACTATTGGAAAGTTTACATGAGAAATCACAATTGGAAACCTACATGTAGAAAATACTAATAAACAGTATTCTTGTGATTAAAAGCATGCTAACATATATAGTGACTCCTTATGTTAGTGTATTTCCAAGTACCTAATATTTACTTGAAAAGTAGAACATTGTTGGCAGACTACTCCAAAATGATCATTCTCTCTTTTTTGATGGGAAAGGAGAAAATCATATGATAGGAGGAATGTTTTTCCATCATTGGCCTGAACTGAGTGACTTTTCCCACAGTTTTATCAGTTGCTGAAGATTATCATCAGACTAGGTCACCCTGGTTATCAAGGTAAAAGTCATCTGGAGAACTGCCCTTGGGGGATAAAAATGTGAAGCTGTGCATAGAGATTCATGAACAATCATTTGTATTCCAGATGGGAAAACAATTTTAATCCACGTACTTTTGCTTAGGAGGTTATCACATCATAAATGCAATGGACATTGAAAACCCAATGAGAACTGGTTACTATAAGAAAAATATTCTAAATGGTGAGGAGAGCAATTCATTGTATAGGCTCTGATATTTAGTCTAAGAAGTCTGAAAAGGCGTAGTCTAAAGATCACATTTTGTGCTATATGTAATTGAGGCCAAGATCCTGAATGAAAAAACACAGTCACTATAGAATCAGTCATGTGGTTGTTGTTTCTAATTATCTTGATTTTTAACTTTATTTAAGCACGGTCTTGAGCTCAAGATCCATTTTGGCATATAATACTTAATACATAAAAATACATGGATACATTGAAGAAAAAACTAAGAACAGAAATGGGAAAGAAGAGGGGTGCCTGGATGACTCAGTCGGTTAGGTATCCGACTTCAGCTCAGGTCATAATCTCACAGCTCATGAGTTTGAGCACCCCTTTAGGCTGTCTGCTGTCAGTGGAGCCTGCTTTAGATCCTCTGTTTCCCTCTCTCCTGCCCTCCTGTTCTCATGCACATGTGCGCTCTCTCTCTCTCAAAATTTAATGAAACATTAAAAAAAAAAAGGCAAAGGATGATATTAAAGGAGGTCAAGTATTTTCTAAAAATACAGCTTAGAATCTAACTTAAGATTGTATATGCTTCCAAATACATAATTTCAACAACAGGGATGTTCTCATGCTTTTTCACTATCTGTTTAGTCACAAATCTAACTGTGAGAACAAATCTACTCTTTAGACTTTTTCATATTAACTGATTTGTACCTTTCTGCATTAGTTAGACATTTCAGGGTCATTAAGAAAGGTCATGAGTTGTTAGGAATAAATTCAACCAAGTTGATCAAAGACCTGTACCCTCCAAACTTAAAGATCCTGATAAAAGAAACTGAGGGAAAAAAAACAAATGAAGAGCAACATGTTCAGTGTTCATGGATTGGAAGAACTGTTAAATGTCTGTACTACCCAAAGTAATACATAGATGCAATGAAATCTGGATCGAGATTATAATGCCATTTTTCATAGAAATAGAAAAAAACTAAATTTACATGGAACTACAAAGAACCCAAATAGCCAAAGTAATCTTGAGAAATGACAAAACTGGAGGCATTCCACTTCCTGCTTTCAAACTGTACTGCAAAGCTGCAGGGATCAGAACAGGGTATTGGCACAAAAACAAAGACCAATGGAACAGAACACAGAGTCCAGAAATAAGTCCATGCGTACATGGCCAACTAAATACTCAATGGAGAAAAGATAATTTCTTTAGTAAATGATATTTGGAAAACCAGATATTCACATGCAAAGGAGTGAAACTGTGTCACTATCTTTACATTGGTCACGTAAATTATCTTGAGATAGACTGAAGACTTCAGGTAAGATATGGAATTGTCAAACTCCTAGATAAAAACACAGGCAAAAAACTCTTCAACATTGGTCTTGGCAATGAATTTTTGGACGCAACACCAAAAGCACAAGCAACAAAACCAAAAATAAACATGTGGGACTATATCCATCTAAACACTTTGCACAAAGGAAACAATTCAGAAAATGTAAAAGGAATATACTTGCTACTATGTATCTGATAAAGGGTTAATATCCAAAATATAAGAAAACCTCCTACAACTCAAGAAAAAATAGTAATCCTATTTTTAAAACTTGAGGGAGGGGCACCTAGGTGGCTCAGTCCGTTGAGTGTCCAACTTGGGTTCAGGTCATGATCTCAAGGGTTGTGAGTTTGAGCCCCACATCAGGCTCTGCACTGAGCATGAAGCCTGCTTGGGATTCTCTCTCTTCCTCTCTCTGCTCTTCTTCTGCTTGCATCCCCTCTCTTACTCTCAAAATAAATAAAATAAAGCTAAATAGAGTTGGGAGAAGGACCTGAATAGGTATCTTTCCAAAGAAGATACACCAATGGCCAACTGGAACGCGAAAAGATGCTCAACATCACTAATCATCAGGGATATGAAAATCAAAACCACAATGTGGTATCATCTCACTCCTGATAAAAGGACTATGAGAAGAGATAAATGCTAGGGAGGATGTGAAGAAATGGGAATGTACACTATTAGTGGGACTGTAAATTGACAAACTGTTATAGGAAACAGTAGTTCCTCAAAAAATTAAAAACAGAAATACCACATGATCCAGCAGTTGTACTTCTATATGTATGTATGTGTATACAGAGTCTAAGGGAATGAAATCATTATCTCAAAGAACTATCTGCATCTTGGGGCTCACTGCAATATTTTTAATAATAGCCAAGACATGGAAATGCTCTAAGTGTCCAGTGATGGATGAATGGATAACAATGTATACATTTACAACGGAATATTATTCAGCCATAAAAAAGAAGAAAATCCTACATTTGCAGCAACATGGATGAACCTTGAAGACTTACACTAAATCAAACAAGTCAGACAGAGCCAGACAAATAGGGAATGATAATATATGTGGAATCTAAAAATAACAAACTCACAGAAACCAAGGAGACTAGTAGTTGCTGGAGATGGGGAAATGGGGACCAACGGTTCAAAATTCCAGTTATAAAAAAATGAGTAAGTTCTGGAGATCGGATGTAGATCATGGTGACTATAGTTAGCAACACTATTTCATACTTGAAAGTTACTGAGACTACATCTTAAAAGTTTTCACCGAGAGAAAGAGAGACAGAGAGAGAGACAGACAGAGAGAGAATGACTGTTAGAATCATTTCATAATACAGAAGTATACATCTCACTGTACATTTTAAATAATGTTATATGTCAATTATATCTCAAGAAAACTAAGAAAAACTTCCCTCTAAAGATTTATATTTCTTTAGGCTTCTTGGATGACTCCCACTTTTTCTGGCATGATATCCAACGCCAGCATTCCTGCAGATTTAATATGCTCTCCTTTGTCTGGTCTTGTCTACCATAAATGCTTGTTATTAAATGAGTAATGAATTTCCATCCTACTCTATCCCATATCATCTTTTCACTCCCACGGTCAATATATTTGGCTGTGTCACTATCAATCTATAATCCTTAGATAATCTCAACTTAATGTATCTGAGATCTTTCCAGTTTATTTCCTCCAGAATTCTGAGTACGGTTTCAGAATTCCATTAAAGTTCACTAAGGTCTAAGCAAATTCATTTGCTTCCTATAGTAAGTTCACCATCTTGGAAGAGCTCCTCCTGGAATCTGATTGCTCTTTTCTTGGAGAAATGAACATGAGGAAGGTTAGTAGATCCAATGACAGCCCCTTCTGCCGTACCATGTTGTAGGGCCACTACGGAAAGCTAATATACTCCTATCCTATACATTCTAGATTCTCTCACCCTGGGCTAGCATCCACACACAAATAGATGGCTTATCTGGTGGGGGGAGCCAAACCTCAGCCTTGAGGAAATTCTATTTCTGAATTCCACGACATGATCAGGTGGTGGCACAGAACTTCTCTATTTACAATCAAAACTGAGCAAGGAAGTGACCACCCAAAGAGGTCCTAGCCCATCACCTAGGTGTCAGAGATGGTCTTTTCTGCCTACATGATGTAGCAGCCAACTTTAACTCATCCTCGTAAACAGGATCAATTGCCCAAGCCAGGATGGTGACTCCTCTCCCTGCCTGCTTATCTCTACCATAAAAGCCCCAAGGTCACCATACAACAGTCATTATATAAATAAATCCTTGGGCTTATCCTTGAGCTTTTACTGCTCTTTGGATGCCGGAGGTGAAGGTCTCTTTATATGCAGCCAAGGAGATGCTCAGTCATACTTCTCCTTCAGCTGGGGTTAATGACCTTTAGTTTCTCATTTTATTTGTCCAGTCCATCCATGGAACTCAAGAGTAGCCATCCAATTCTATAGTTCTTACAATCACGACTTGCCCTAGTCTATCAAACACCTGTGATATTGCTACAGGCACCAGGGTAGTGCTCTCTTCCCATATTCCATCACAGCTCACCAGGGGAAACCCTAATAACTGCAGTCCTACAACAGGTCTGGAACCATGAGCACTTCACTTACTAACTGGATAAAGTTACCATTCGCAACCCATTAGTGGTGAGGAATCAAGTTCCCCATCTCATTTTGAAGCCTCCTCCTCCCTCCTAACAGAGCTGGCTCACCCTACCACTCGCCAAGAGATCGCGTGCTCCTCTTCCCATCTCTGCATTCGCGAACATCAACTTAGTTAGCTTAAAGTCTTCCAAGGTGGGAGGATTTACACCATGGAAGTTGATTCATGTTACAGATGAAGCTGTTCCCCTCCCCAGCCCATGGAGCCAGTTGTTAAACACTTGCCAGCACACCATTGGTTTCTCCCTTCTGTCCACTTCTGGCACCAGCGGTCTTCGGTTGGAGTCCTGAGAAACCAGACTTTGAGATGGAGATTGGTCTTCAGGAAGTTTACCGGGCCACTGAGAACAATACTGTGAGGGGGTGAAGGACTGGCCCCTGGGGGAAGTGAAAGTATAAGGCAGTCATGTCAATGGTCTCTGACAATCCTGTCAGGAGTTCTAAAGTTGGGACTGTCCTACAGAGGGGCCCAGAATTGAAACACGAAACCGAGCCTTCTGATGCCTATAATGATGAGTCAAAGGATGCCAAGCACTCCCAGCAGAGTGTGTAACCCTAGCTGAGCCAGTTACCTTCCAGGGAGGGCACTTCCTGTGGAGGAACCCAGCTGTGAGCCCTAAGCAGCCAAAGAGCATCCCTGTCTAGAAATGGCACATGGACAACTGTGACAAACGAGTACAAACTGTCTCTTTTGTACCAGTAAGTGTTCAGCTCCCTTTATTTCTTAAGTGCATCATCTACTAAACAAACCTATTTTCCCTATTATACAATTCTCTGAAGAGTTTTCTTGTGGATAAATATTTGTATACATTGATATTTTTAATAGGGAAATTCCTAACAAATATGGTGTTTTAATAGGTTATATTCATGGTTTCATCAGCCAGCACTTTCACCAACACTAGTTAGGGTTTACAAATGGGACAGATGAAAAGTGTAGTTAACTTTTAACTTGGACTTATTACTAACGCAACTGAACATATCACACATATTTAATCAAGGCTGGATTTCTAAAATTGTGTTCCTCCTACTTTTTTCACTCTGAATATTCTTCCTTATTAAATTGAAAGGGATCTTTAAAAAATGTTTATTTTGAAAGAGACAGAGAAAGAGCATGCACAAGCAGGGTACAGGGCGTGGGGGGAGAGGAAGAGACACAGAGAGAGAGAGAGAGAGAGAGAGAGAGAGAATCCCAAGCAGGCCCTGGGCTATTGGAGCAGAGCCCAATGCAGGGCTCAATCTCACCAATGCTGAGATCATGACCTGATCCAAAATCAAGTCAGATGCTTAATTAACCAAGCCACTCAGGTGCCCCAAATTTAAAGGGCTTTTAAAAATATAATTAAGATCCTAGCCCTATTTATGAT
>NW_027532420.1:1018414-1038004 GCF_008692635.1 Crocuta crocuta | reverse complement strand
TCTCTTTAATCCATTTCCCCCATTTTTAAATATATATATATATATATATTACACACACATATGTATATTTGCTTCAGATGCTGTTTTATTACATAATCAAAATTTTGGATATTTTTTTCTAATGGGTTCTCATCTTGCTGTTACACTTAAAAAATACATGGACAACCTTTGAGCACTTATAGTGATCAATATATAGAAGACTTCAGCAAGCATCATCAGTTGATGGGCGTATGGAAAAGGACTGTAAGAAAGAAGCATGCCGGCAGCACCTGGGTGGCTCAATTTACTGAACCCTCAACTCTTGATTTCGGCTCAGGTCATGATCCTGGGGTCCTGGGATTGAGTCTGACATCATCTCCATGCCGAGCATGGAGGCTGCTTGAGATTCTCTACCTCTCTCCCTCTCCCCAGCTCATATACATGCTCTCTCTCACATTAAAAACAAAAAAGCAAGCCAAATTGAATTAAATAAAAGTGGGCATAAAACTAAATGAAAACAAAGATAATTGATAAAAGAAGCCTATAAACCTTCATCTTTAAAATGCCTGCTACTGGTCTATATTAAAGATCATCAGCTGAGGGGCACCCCGACACAGTAAGTCATTTTTACATATTAAATATTTCATTACCATTAACTAGCATATATTCATTTAAAAACATTATTACCTGTTCAATTTATCAAATTGAAATTAATTAGTGGATGCTGTGTTGGATGAATCATTTCTTAAACCGAATGTAAGATCAAGCTCTTTGGAATTTCCCCAATTTTCTTATCTTTACATTATTGTCATTATCTATGTGTCTTACCAGAATACATTCATTGGAAGCAAGAATGAGATTGTAATCAGCTCTTTCTATCTACTGAGTAATTTCATCAAGCATATTCTTGTACATTACTATTATCGTGATTAATAAAGCTAAATTTAGAGTGCTTTCAATTATAATTCATATAATTTTATAGTAACCCTATCAAGTAGGTGTACTATTATTCACACTTTATCAGATGAGGAAATCAGAGAACAGAAAAGTAATTTGCCAAAGGTCACCCAGCTGTGCTTCAGGAAACCCCCAGTGTGATCCAGGCAATCTTACTCCTTAAGCCCCCATTTGGAATAAATTATATATTTAAATTATTCAGGATAAAATCACATCAGATACATTTGCCAGGCTCAAGGATACATTTGCTGCTGTATTGTAGTGAATACCTGTGGAATTTGATGCCATTGGACTAGGGCTTATTTTGATGATAAAATTGAAGTTGGCTGATATTGGGCCTCAGGACATTTTACTCTAATTTGTACTTTCTAAGTATTCTAGAGGATCCTTGAATAATTTAGGAATATAAACGGGCTCAAATAACATTCGGTTTGGAGAGAAAAAACAAGTAGCATTCACCAACATCCAGATCAGCTAACATCACGGACAGGGAAGGAGAGTAGGGACCTTTTTGCTGGCACTATTCTCCAGTTCCTCTCCTCAAAAGCAAGCTTCCAAGAGCACACTGATTTGGAGCATTCAACCTTATGTTCATAATAATTCCAACCATGTTTCCATTTTAGATAAACCCATGGAACTCCCGAGGTAATTTATATTTAATTTCTTGGTGTCACCTCGATCCCTTCTTAGTTATATGGTTAACATCCCTGAGATGAGTGTTAGGCAAGTTTAGTGAGTTCCTGGGATAATGGGTGGGGGGATTCATTTACAAAATGAGCAATGCACTGGAATCCTGAGAAATGTCCATTTAAGTGGCTGTCAAATTCTAACTCCTTGTTTCAGGCCTGAAAACAAAGAAGTTCTGCACACCCCACACTTTCAAAGGGGCTTCTGCAAAATCATTTAAACATTATGAGTGGGCAGCCGCACAGCTGGTCAAACTTTGCTCTCTTCCTCACATGGACTCGTGTGATTATAATGCACAGCACCGAAGGGAAGGAGTCGTCTTTCAGAAACTTCTATTACCTTTGCCAGACCTATTTGATTTATAGTCGCTTGTCCCGTGTCAGGCAGACAACTCTGCGCTTTATGTTCGAAATCACGTGGTCCTCATGACCTTCAAACGTAACCATGCCTTTTCATGCACCGACAGAGGACACTATGCAAGCCACATATTCTAAAAGAGCATCTCAACAGGTTCAAAGCTTCCTCAACCACTTTCTGCAGTATGACTTCATCTGGTGGTTTCTTTAGCCCCAGAAAGACTGCAACGCAGTCAATCCCAGCCTTGATGCTGATGTTATAAATGACCTTCCCTGGATTTTCTATGCGACAGGGCACACAAGGGAGTGACGCAGCGGTCACTTCAGTCATTCGAGAACTTGAAATATCCCCAGGGAGCTGTCAGAACAATCAGCCCCTCCTTCAGGAAATGAGAGGAAGTGCCAGCCCAGTGGAAATTTATTTATTACCCATTTGAAAGCTGCTGAAATAACAAAACATCCTTCTTACCGGGCACACCAGGGCTATACAAAGAAACTGGGAATATTCTCACACTGGGGCAGTGAATGTCATTCAGGCAAGTGCTAAGGAGTATTATTTTGTTAACGGCATTCCCAGAGAAGGAAGAAGGCAACGTGATCATGTAAAATAAATTAAACATCAGTGAAAAACTTTCCTTGACCCAAGTCAGAGTGCAGGAAATCTGCTAGAAGTCGACCTTGGCGCCAAGCAGGTCAACAGCTCCTGCGTCAGAGTGAAGGCTTTGTCACAGTCCTGCGGCCTACTGTGCTGGGAAACCCCTCCATGCAAGTTCAAAGAGTTAAAGGGAAAAAAGGGGGGGAAAAAACCCTTCTAGAGCAACTACTCCCCAAATTAGGGGAAATGGCCAATTGTGTTTCTCCAGCCTGCAGGGAAGGATTGAAAATCTCTATCACCTTCCCTCCCTTCCCAAGGCAGAGCTCTGCACCTGAGACTCCCCGTGCTGGCCCTGGGGCAGAGAAGGCCAGCCCCTCTAGAATTAGTATGTGTATTGTATTTTGTTTTAAATTAACAGGCCACTATTACTTAACACCATCATTGAAATCTGATATGAATAGAGGTGTTTAAGACAGTGAAGACCATCTCAGCACGCTTTAAAAACTACTCTCTACTTCACACAAATTTTGGTTGTAGTGTCAGTGTATCCCATCTACGTGTACCTCCAGAAATATTCCAGTTTTCTGAACCTTTTAGTCTGCAAGACTTTAGCTAAATTTTATTTCGAGAAAAAGAGAAGGGTTGTGAGAATTCTACTCTATGGGGAGACATATTGAACCGAAGAAGGAAACAGCAAGTAGGACAGTTTATTCTCAAAGCAAGTTCAGCACGAAGTACTGGTTCCTGGCATGTCCGCTTGTTGGCCTCACACTGACTGAGCATCTGCTGACCGTCATACACTCTGCTGGGCTACCAGAGGCCTCGCCTTTGTCCATGTGCTCTGGGGGAGCCCGGGGGCCAGAGGGGGGCCAAGGGGGCAGTGCTCTGGGAATATCAAGAAGCAAAACCTTCCTCAAATGAAAAGAGCATGAGCTATTTAATACACTGCCTACAACAATCTCCAGAATTCTGATCTAATACTACATTTGGCCCCAGGATCCTACACTGGCTTGGCCTCAAGTTTCCTTTTGTCCTTTTTGGTGTAATGTCTTTAACCATCAGATGTTGAGAGGATTCAGTAAAGCAAAGGATATAAAAAAGGGAGGGGGGGGCAGCAGGAAGGTGAGGGAGACAGAGAGAAGAGCATGCTAACTGGATGAGAGGAGACCAAATATGAGAACAAGATCAACTGTGACCATCAGGGTCAAATAAGCAGCTGTGGCAGGAGTTGAAAGCCCACCAAATTTCTTGTCTGTAGTGCTGAAGGGTTGGCTTCTTCCTTCTCGGTCACGGAAGGACGTGTAGGGAGAGGAGGGGATGGCCACTCTAGAATACACGCCCTGGAGACAAGAAGGGCAGTTGGGAGGTCGCTTCTTGATCCATGAGATGGAGGGTGATGATGACTTTGAGAGACCATTGGAAGTGAGCACATGTGGATCTGAAATACAGGGAGGTTGAGGGAGATGGGGTGGCAGAATAGGGTGATGTTGTCTTCAGATGTTCTGAAGACTGGTGGTGACTTTCACTCTGATAAGATGCACAGAAGAATAGACAGGTATCAGGTGAAACAACTTACATTTTCTGGCACTGGTTCCCAACACACCCCAGATGACCACACGAACCTAGAGACTTTTACCTAGTGGTCTCAGAAAAGGCTCATTGTGATCACCTGTTCAACTGCTGTGGGTTCTCCCTCTCTGTGTCTTTCACGTGGGCATAACTGGATTTATATTTTTTATGACCCACTGTCGGTACTGATATATGTAAAGTCCTTCCCCCTTCCCTCTCTCCTTTCCTTTCCTTATGTCCCCCTCCTTAATGGTATAATTAGCACCTGCAAATCTGTACAATGCAAATCAAACTAAAATGATGACAGTAATCTACCTCTAAACTTGCACTTTCTCCAACCCCATTCTATCACTCTGCCCTCATGAAACCTGAATATCTCACTTCTATTTTTATGTAGCTCCATTATCTATCTACCTACCTACCTATCTATGTAAACATTTCATCTGTTTTTAACGTTTTACTTTAACATGGTATTGCTAAGATTCACCCCTAATGTCTCATGCGATTCAGTGCTTTTGCTGTCTATGCCAATTCTTTTTTACAGGAATATATGTAGTTTATTGATCCACTCTCCTGATGAAGGACATTGGGTCATTTCCAGGTTTGAGCTTTTATGAGCTTTTTAAAAAAATGTATTTATTAAAATTCAAGTTATTTAACATTTAGTGTAGTATTGGTTTCAGGAGTAGAACCCAGCAATTCATCACTTCCCTATAACACCCAGTGCTCGTCCCAACAAGTTCCCTCACCAATTAAGCCTCTCCTCTCCTCCCCACCCAAAAGCCCTCCAGCAACCCTGTTTCTTCTCTGTATTTATGGTTTGCCTTGCTCTCTGTTTTTATCTTATTTTTGCTTCCCTTCCCCCATTTTCATCTGTTTTATTTCTTTAATTCCACATATGAATGAAACCATGTATTTGTCTTTCTCTGACTGACTTATTTCATTTAACATAATACCCTCTAGTTCCATCCATGTTGTTACAAATGGCAAGGTTTCATCCTTTTTGATTGCTGAGTAATATTCCATCACACACACACACACACACACACACACACACACACACAACCACATCTTCTTCATCCATTCATCATTTGATGGACATGTGGGCTCTTTCCATAACGTAGCTATTGTTGACAGCATTGCTGTAAACATTGGAGTGCATGTGCCTCTTTGAATCACCTTTTTTATATTCTTTGAATAAATACCTAGAAGTGCAATTGCTGGGTCATAAGGTGGTTCTATTTTTAACTTTCTGAGGAAAATTCCATACTGTTTTCCAGAGAGGCTGCACCAGTTTGCATTCCCACCAGCAGTGCAAGAGGTCCTCTTTATCCACATCCTTGCCAACATCTGTTGTTACCTAAGTTGTTAATGTTACCTAGTCTGACTGGTGTCAGGTGGTATCTCACTGTGGTTATGACTTGTATTTCCCTGATGATGGGTGACGTTGAGCATCTTTTCAAGTGTCTGTGGGCCATCTGGATGTCTTCTTTGAAGAACTGTCTATTCATCTCTTCTGCCCATTTCTTCACTGGATTATTTGGTTTTGGGGTGTTGATTTTGATAAGTTATTTGCAGATTTTGGATACTAACCCTTTATCTGATATGTCGTTTGCAGATACCTTCTCCCATTGCATCAGTTGCCTTTCTGTTCTGTTGATTGTTTCCTTTGCTGTGCAGAAGCTANCTTTCTGAGGAAAATTCCATACTGTTTTCCAGAGAGGCTGCACCAGTTTGCATTCCCACCAGCAGTGCAAGAGGTCCTCTTTATCCACATCCTTGCCAACATCTGTTGTTACCTAAGTTGTTAATGTTACCTAGTCTGACTGGTGTCAGGTGGTATCTCACTGTGGTTATGACTTGTATTTCCCTGATAATGGGTGACGTTGAGCATCTTTTCAAGTGTCTGTGGGCCATCTGGATGTCTTCTTTGAAGAACTGTCTATTCATCTCTTCTGCCCATTTCTTCACTGGATTATTTGGTTTTGGGGTGTTGATTTTGATAAGTTATTTGCAGATTTTGGATACTAACCCTTTATCTGATATGTCGTTTGCAGATACCTTCTCCCATTGCATCAGTTGCCTTTCCGTTCTGTTGATTGTTTCCTTTGCTGTGCAGAAGCTTTTTATTTTGGTGAAGTTTTATGAGCTTTTATACAATTTTGTACATGTTTTCTCCCACTCTACAGGATGCTTCAACTAGTTGGGATTCCCTATTTTTTTAGAAGAGGGAAATGATCGGAACTCTCTCTATACATTTGCCACATACATGCTTTAAAAACACTTATTTCAACCTAAGCGATCTATCTTTTCACACTACTGATCCTCAATCCACAAATAGTCTCTGTTTATATAACACCAAAATGACAAACCATTTTGCTAGTTTAAACTACTGGTTGATTCGGTGGAAAACTAAATCACACAAGTTATTGAACCTAACCAGTTAAATGACTGTAAACAGTGCTCACAGAAGTCCCATAAATCCCTAGCAGTGGGAGACTGGAGTGTTGCCTCTAATTTTCAGATACAAAGTCAGCAGTGAGATGGATCCCTATCCCTCAGACTCCCTGCTCTTGATTGGAACAGAGACCTGTCCCCAGAGTTACAGGGACGAAATCAAGCATGCACAGCTTATGCAAAGAGACAGAATATTGCTCATGAGTCTCGAAGCCCTGAGTGGTAGCATCTTCACTGCTGGGCACTCGAAGCTTCTTCTCCAACATGCTCTCCGAAGTCTTAAGCACTACACCTGTCTGTGGCTTCCCTGGCCTGGGCGTATCCGTAGCAGATACACCGAGACACTGCTGGTCAGTGAAACTGCACAGGAAACTATACAGAGAAAGAAGTGACGACTTTATTGCTTTTGGCAAGATACCGCCTTGCCACCTTGCAGACGTTGCCAGCGTGGTGCAGAATCAAAACCTGTTTGCCTGGTTAAGACCTTTACATTCTGTCCTGTTCACTACAGGGTGGAGGCATGGGGGCGGGGGAGAGTACTTCTGGGATAAGTATCAGCTTTGAGGAATCCAGATGACTTTACCCACCTAATGTTCCTAGAATTTCTGTCTAAACCAAGTTGGAACAACATATTCAAAGGGTTTCTTATTCTCTACGCTTTTCATTTCCTAAAATCTGTCAGGAGGTTGGGACTTTTTCACTCTTTCCAGCAGAGTATATAGTACTCATTTCATCTGCTCATGCAATAAATATGTAATGAATTAGAATTACGTGCCAGGCACTCTGCTAGATCCCAGAGATAGAATTCTAAAAAAAAGGGGAAAAAAGGAAAAAAGAAACAGTCCTTGCCCTTAAGAACTGTAATGAATCGCACTGTGATGTGTCATACAGATAACAGAAAGGAGGTTGTGGACCCTGATGCATTCTGGGAGGCGCATGGGCGAGAGATGCTTCAGGAGGTGAGATCTGAACGAGCACCAGCAGGTAGGGGAGGGGATGCGTTTCCATTGCTGCTTCTCTTCCGTCTCTCCTGGCATCGCTTTCATCCAGGACAGTCCCCCCCATAAACCACTGCACCATCGGCGAAGTCTTCCCGCTTCCACCCCGCCCAGTCGAATCGATTCTTTTCTCAGTAAGCTTGGACCATTTTCTAAAAACACAAATCAAGCCGTGTTACTCCATCCCTTCACATCCTTCCCCAGCCTCACGTTCGGTTCTCATGAACTCTTGGCTGTGCTCCCCAACGCCCCACCCAGTCTCCCACTACTGGACCTGTGACTTCACCTCCTGCCTTTCCATTGGCTTTGCAAAGACTCAGCCAGATCTCTTCCTTTCAGCTTGGCCAGCATTTCATCGTCCGCACTGGGTTTTCATGCAGGCTCTCGGCCCAGAATTTCCTGCCTTCTGTCTGTATGATTAGAAGAGTCTTATCATTCAGATTTCAGCTTGATTGACATCTCCTCACAGAGTCTCCACTCTCTTCATGTCTTTTGAAAATCTATAAAAATTATATTTTGTGCACCTCTTCAGTATTTCTCTTCCCTACCAGACTATAATCTCCACAGAAGTAAGAACTATTTTTGCCTGTTAGCGATCAAAGACTAGTGCAATGCCTGGTACATAATAGACCCTAAATGCATTTTTTTTTTTTGCCGAATAAATAGATCAATGTATTACATTCACATTTTTTGTCAAATAAAATTCTTGTTACAAGATTAATTCCATAGGCAAGGATAAAAAACACAAAGTGGAAAAAATTTATATCATATTAAATGCAACTCTATTCACCTCTCAATGAGTCAGGGGTTTCTGGAAAAACAGAACCAATAGAAGATGACAGATAGATAATTGAATAATTGGCCCATATGATTATTCAGGCTGATAAATCCCAAGAACTTTAGGATGAATCAGCTAGCTGGAGAGCCAGCGGTTTTGGCCTATTTCAAGCTCAAAGGCCCGAGACTCAGGAGAGCTGATGGTGTAGCTCCAGTCTGTAGGCAAGAGAAACCTGATGTCTCAGTGGGAAGGTAGTCAGGCAGGAGGAATTCCCTCTTACAATCCTTTTTGGTCTATTCAGGCCTTCAACTGATGAGATAAGGTCCACCCACATTTGGGAGGTTAATCTTCTTACTTAGCCTACCAAGTCAAAGGTTAATATCACCTGGAAATACAGACACCCTCAGAATGATATATGACCAAATGTCTGGGCACCCTGTGGCCCTGTCAACCTGACACATAAAACTATAATCATCTCGATCTCCCAGTCACATCACAGTTGTGTTTCCTCTATGTAGTGTTGACTTTTAAGCCATTCATTTGAGCCCAAGTTCATGATGCAGGGGCCCCAGAACACACTACATGTGATTCCAAGATGGAGAGCCTCACAATTCTTGCCTGCTGCTGGACCAGTTCGTGCTTCTTGAGCTGAAGTTCCACACTTCAAGTGAACAGATGTCACTAGCGGCAAAGCAAGAACCCAAGACGTCCCCATCAAGTGACAGGAGAGAAGACATGGAGCGTGCACGAAATACTAAACATAATAACAATCTAATTATGCGACAATAATAAATATTTGTCACTATTAGCAAATAGGTACCATTTATTTACTGCATGCCAAATACTCTTCTAAGCACTTTACGTATACTAACTCACTTAATCACCATGATGACCCTAGTTATTACTATTATTCCTCTTCTGGGGGAGAGCAAACAGAAGCACAGAGAGGTTAAGTAGCTTGTCTGAGGATAGAGATAATAGGTGGCAAGTCCCGGGTCCACACTCAGGGAAGTGTTCTGTAGAATCTGCTCTCCTTGCTACCGCGCTCCACTGCCCCTTGAGAGTTCACTGCATGCCAGGTTTTACACATGCCACCCTTTGATGCCCACAGCAACTCCACAAGTTCAAAGGATTACATGAGCAAAATGAGAAAACACAGACAAATTTGTTAGTCTTGTAAGCTCAGTGAGGAAACTGAGGCTGAATGACGAACATGCCCAAAGCTATAAGGCAAGTTAGCAGAAGAAACAATTTTTCAAACCAAATCCATTTGACCTCCAAACAAGTCTCCAATATTCCTCAGTTACCTCATCTATGTGGATTGAATCCAAATGGGCTCATCCAGCTCCAAATAAAGCTTCCAATCACAGATGAAACATGATCTTAAACGTATAGCAGAGTCAGGATGATGGAATTCTAGTCAAGTCATATTTTTTCTATGCAAATTGTACATATGTGTGCAGTGAAATGGGATTAAGTATGCCTTTTGCAGAAATAGTTTTCTATTTCTGACTTGCATCTTCTTTGGTTATTTTTGTCCTAGGGATGCATCATTGGAATGACTAACGCCAGCCACTTATTCATATAGGTCTGGACACTTAGGTGGCGATTTGATGAACGTAAAATATGATTCCAACCGAATCATGCCAGATACTAAACAGTGAAAGAAGAGGACCAAGTCACAGACTTCCAAGAATCCAGCTTTAACTAGATATAGACTAAGGAGTCACCTGGGGGCAGTTTAGCAAGGTTTATCATTAGCTAAAACCCGTTCTGCTATTGTCTGTTCTTCTAGAATTTTGCTTTTTGTGAGTGGAGTGGAGAGAATCTAGCTAAGCAAACAGGAAATCTGAGTGTACCCCTTCATGTCTTTAAGGCCACTTGGACGATAATAACATAGCTTCTCGTGCACATTGGCTCAAGGACCATGAGGTGTGGGTTAACAAGACAAGCGTACTCGAATCTCTTTCAGCCAAGCCCTGTGCCCTGGGTAGGGTGCATACAAATACTGTCCCCGCCCACCTGCGCCTTCTGTTTTCACTCTGTATGATTTTCCTAGAACTCACTCCTATTCTGCAGGTTGGTTTAATAATTCTAAATATTGTAACCCGCTGTTCACATGTTCATTGGTATATATCCATTTAATGGTTTAAAAATAGTCCCTAGGGATCATTGTTTGCTTTTTTTTTTTTTAATGTTTTATTTATTTCTAGGAAAGACAGAGAGAGACAGCGTGAGCAGGGGAGGGTCAGAGAGAGAGGGAGTCACAGACTCTGAAATAGGCTCCAGGCTCTGAGCTGGCAGTCAGCACAGAGCCTGACGCGGGGCTCGAACCCACGAACCGCGAGATCATGACCTAAGCAAAAGTCGGATGCCTAACCGACTAAGCCACCCCGGCGCCCCATGGATCATTGTTTGCTTTAAAAATATTTCGCACAATTACATGTACTTATGATGACTGGCTTGTGTTTGGGCACTGTTTGTGCAAAATAATATCCAATACATTAACAACAACATTACAGATAATCCACACCAGCTAAATGGGTGGCTGTGGTATGAGTTTCTCAGCAGATATTTCATAACAGCTTCAATTCCCATCTGCCCACCATGGTTGCCTACAAGCCGCCTTAGATGCCCAGAGGCAAGGCAAGCATACTTCCTCTGTTTTAATTACATATGAACAACCCACCAGGACACACTGATCTCCCCCCACCCCAATGGTTTTTCTTTCTTTAGCAGGGTACAGGCTAAAGGAGCCACAGCAAGGGAAAGCAACGCTGATTTTCTAAATGCAAGTTTTCACTTCAAAAACCTCACACCAGTTGGAGTTGGGTGGACAAATGTTTGAGGCTATAGCCCTGGAGAAGCTCTCATCTTCTTCCTGCTGATGCCACACAGACTAAAACCTGGTCCAATTAATTCAGAAAAAACGAGCTCACATCTTGGGATGAGCTACAGCATCTGACAGTGACCTGATGAACAAGCACGTTGGAAGCATCTTTGAGGGACAGATCTTGACTTCTGCCACAGCCCACAGTCTGTTAGCTTCAAAAAAGAAAAGTTCAAGCCATATTATTTACATTCACAATTTACTGTTGTATTTATCTGTGGTGCTAATAAGACCTCAAAGAACATAATTCATCCTGGGGTAACTCTCAACAATCCTCTAACCTTTCATAGTATGGATGAACTAAACAGAATCCTTTCTCCTAAGAGTTGCTTTTATTTTCAGCCCCGTCATCTTTTTTATAGTGGGTCTATGAAAGATGTGAATACAGTGTGCCAAGGAACATAATTCTGTGATCGTAACTCAATGAGGCATTTGCTCCATTTCCCTATGGAATGTTCTGCAAATCTTTCTCTCTCTTAAGAAACTGATGGAGTTGTACCTGTCAAGAACAACAGGCTGCTATGCTTGGCATTTCCCCAAGTTGTGCTAAGAAGACCTTGAATTTGACTCTGTTATCTTAGCTTGAAATATTTCAACTCTACCATGAAATGGGACAAACCAGCCAAAGGAGACTGAAGAGGAGTGTGTGTGTGTGTGTGTGTGTGTGTGTGTGTATTTATATATGTATGTATGTATGTTTTGGAAGAGGAAGACAGAGCCTTATCTTCTGTGATGTGTCACTGGCTAAGATTCTTCACTTAAATGTACAAGTTCAAGCTCACACCAGATTTCACTTAAAATTATGACTTATTGAGGTATAGAAAATGCAGATAGCTTATAGAAATGAAACTGCTTCTTTCTCTTTCTCTCTCTCTCTCTCTCCACTATCTCATGTGTCTTACAGTTTGAAATTTCCCCATCACATGTAGAATAAAACTTTTCCCACATTCCTTCCCAGGTTATTAAAGAGATACGTTTTAGGGGTGCCTGGGTGGCTCAGTCGGTTAAGTGTCTGATTTCGGCTCAGGTCATGATCTTGTGGTTTGTGGGTTTGAGCCCTGCATCAGGTTCTGTGCTGACAGCTAAGAACCTAGAGCCTATTTCAGATTCTGTGTCTCCCTCTCTCTCTGCCCCTCCCCCATTCATGCTCCATCTCTCTCTGTCTCAAAAATAAACTATAAAAAATTTAAAAAAATAAACAACAAAAACTTATTTAAAAAAAAATAAGGAGATATGTTTTAGAGATCATCTCAAGCCCCTCGTTACATGATAAAGGCATCTTTTCACTGTTCGCTCAGTTTAATTCTGTACTCAAGAGTTGCATTAAAAATTTTTTTTTTAATATTTTTATTTATTTCTAGGAGAGAGAGAGACAGCGTGAGCAGGGGAGGGTCAGAGAGAGAGGGAGTCACAGACTGAAACAGGCTCCAGGCTCTGAGCTGGCAGTCAGCACAGAGCTCGACGCGGGGCTCGAACCCACGAACCGCGAGATCATGACCTAAGCGAAAGTCGGACGCTTAACCGACTAAGCCACCCGGGCGCCCCATCAAGAGTTGCATTTATAAGAAAATGCTTACCTTTTATGAATGCTGAGAGCCACTTCCCACCTTTGGCTCATAATAGTCATCTGATCTTAGAAACCTACTCAGAGGCTTTTTCATTGTAAGCGAGAATCCTGATCACATGCCAACATCCACCACACTGTAACTGATGGCACCTCAGCTAAGAACATTCTGGAGCTTAGGCACAGGAAACCGAAAATCAGCAAACTGAAATGCACTTAAAATTCTGTGAGTCAATCAACGCTTCGTAGCCCAACAGGGCCCAGCAAATGTTAACATATTAATAGTATGAATAAAGCACTAAAACAGAAAAATGCGGGGAAGTCCCCAGTGTGGTTTAGCACAGGATGAATTTAAATCAAGGAGGACAAATCCTTAGGAAGACTAAGTGTAGCATGTCAGGACAACTCTGTGGAAGAGATTTCAAATATAAGCATCATTTTCAAAGGCAAATGAACTACGGGCATGCTTTCCAGCAAAGTGAACATAATGTGAATTAGAAAGCCAGGTGAGTGGCTCCCAGTGCCCATCTGCTTAGCTTTCCCAAAAGAGACCTGGATTCCAGGCGGCACCTACCTGGCACACCTGGGTTTTCTCCAGTAACGTCTGGACTTTCTACACTTTCTACGGCCTGGATTTTGTAATTTGATGGTAGAATGTGTACGTGTGTGTATGTGTATATACACATTATTCTTGTAAAATATACGCTTAAAAATTACGCTTTCCTGGGGCGCCTGGGTGGCTTAGCGGGTTAAGCGCCCGACTTTCGCTTAGGTCATGATCTCGCGGTTCGTGGGTTCGAGCCCCGCGTCGGGCTCTGTGTTGACTGCCAGCTCGGAGCCTGTTTCAGTCTGTGACTCCCTCTCTCTCTCTCTGACTCTCCCCTGCTCACGCTGTCTCTCTCTCTCTCTCTCCTAGAAATAAATAAAGCATTAAAAAAAATTTAAAAAAAAATTACGCTTTCCTATTACAGTGGTCGAGATCCCATGAAACCAATGCGCTCATATAAACAGCATCATTTCACCTTCTATTCTCTTTTTCATTCCTAAGTTAACTGTTGGTGGTGTTGGGCCCCATCTTGGAAACAAGGTTCCCCCCACCCTGTTCCTGTGGATTGTTACTCAGAAACAGCACAACTCATAGAAAAGTAAGAAAAAAGACAAGCGCTGGCCCTCAGTAACCTTCAAAATGGCCGTGCCATGACCAGACAGAGGAAGGCATCCCTTTGTTAATGGGCACCGGCTTCCTCAAGCTTTGTCAGCACTCAGGCTCCGCAGAATCTGGATGATGCTTCTCTGTGTCTTCATTCTCATTGTGATGCACAAATAAAGGCTGTGGAGAAGGGGAAAGAACTGCATGCTGCCCTGGGGAGGAGGGGCTTGAGAATGCGGTCAGACCCCAGCTATGACAGGTGGGTGTTCTAAAGTGCCAGCCATCATCCCCACACCCCCTCAGGGCAATGGCTGAGAAATGTGGGATCACTGAGGCCGGCAGGGAATGGGAAAACGAGTAGCTCTTTGAATTGGGGCAGCGTGACTCCGTTCAGAAATCAGTAGTTCAGAATTTCCAACTTTTCATATTTTCACACCATATTTCTTTCTACCACCATTCTCCCTCTCTACATAAAACTTCTGTAGGTGCCAAGTTGTGGGAGTTGCCAAACGACATCTGATCACTCCCTGAATAAACCGATCATCTCTGGACACTAATGAAGAACTGAAATGTATATGAAGCTGGTGCTCTCTTCATATATTGTGAGCTGCGCACTGTGAGCTCGCTGTGCTATTCGTTCCTCCCAACAACCCAGTGACATAAGTCCCATATCCTGGTTTTCCAGTAATAAAACAGAGAATGGGAAACATTATGTAGCTGTCCCAAAGACACACGACCACCATTAATCCCCCCAAACAATGTGGCTCCAAAGCTCATTCCTTCTTCTCCTCTTTCCCTCATGGGGCACAGAATGTCCAGGTGAGCTCGGGAGCCAAATTTCTATTGGTCTTTAGAGGTGGCCAACTTGGAAGCCCTCACATCTACTCAGATCACAAAATGACTGTGTGTGAACCACGCACTATTCACAGAGATTGGAGCAGTTGCAGATAACTAAACCTAGGGAAATAGCACATCAAAGTATCAATTTCTTGAAAAACTCCTACACCCATTCATACACTATAAATTAAGCCCTTATAGGAATTTCACATGTCTGTGTTTGAGCTTTGTCTAATACCGGGTGGTAAATACGGAGCTAGACTATATAGAAATACGTAGCCTCTGAGAAGGAAAAAGTTATACTGAACAAACAGTCACAATTTTCCTTGTCAATTGCCACTTTCATTATCATTCTTGGGAGAGAGTCTTGCTGCACACAGAGGGAGAGGAGATCGTTAAATGGGAGCTGGATTCTGAAGTGGTTTAGGATCTACTTAATCTTCACTTGACAGATACAATCTGAAGTATTAGGTACTGCTAAGCAGTTGGTGCTAAAGTATTCTCTTTAGAGGCTTTGTGTAATAGCACTCATTACTTCTTCTGCCCTGGCAAGAAAATCCACCGGAGGGTCTCAAAGGTCTTTTCTATCCAAGATCTATGGGCCAACATCTCTGCTTCTTACTGAGACAAAATGCCCAGTGAGCATTCCTGCACTCAGCAGAAGCTTCGAAATAGAATTCTCTGGTTCCAAAAATGTCCAGATGCTAGAATTATCTGATGATTAAGATGCTTGTCTCTGTGTCAAAGGGAGGTTCATTTCCCATAAGTAAACTCTTGGTGAGCAGGAGGGTATCATTTATAATCCTACATTTAAACATCCCAAATTGAATAGACGTGGTGGGAGTGTCTGTTTAACTAAAAATAAAGATGTTTCCTTTAATCTGATAAATGTTAGGAATTTTCTATAAACCCGTGCTTCTGGCCCTACCCGCCATCCCTTTCCCCTTGCTTGTTTCTGTCTTGTATTTTTCATAGCCTGAACCACTGGCTTTCCTCAAGAACCCTCCCCATTATGTTTCATCGGGAACATAGTGTTCTTCCTACAAGAGAACGCTGTCCTCTGGTGTCCAGGCGTCTTTATTTCTCCCTTTGCACGTGGTTCTCAGAGGCAGCGTGAGGTTGTGTTTAAGGGCACTGGTCTGAGACGAGGAGAGCTGGATGAACGCGGACACAGAGCTTCAGGACACCTGAGATTCCTGAGTCTGTAGAATGGGCACAGCACTTACCTCAAATGTATCTTGGGAAAAGGAAATGCAGTAGCACATAAAAACCACGTTCCTTTGTTCCTGGCAAATGGCACTCAGTACATTTTCTTTGTAGAACTGTCAAGAAAATGTCGACCTCTTTGATTCGAGCTGATGTGAAAACTAATAAAAATCGTGTTTGTTACACCACAAACTTCTTACTTCCCACCTCTACAATCTGCACACAATATTGTAAAAACACACCAGAGGAAAAGTACAAATTTGGAAACACAATTTGCAGCCTTGTATAAACATTGCATAAACGTTGCATAACGTGTTTCTGCCTCCCCCCACCATGTGTAAAAAGTTTTTTTTTTAATTTTTATTTTATTTCTAGGAGAGAGAGAGAGAGAGAGACAGCGTGAGCAGGGGAGGGTCAGAGAGAGAGGGAGATACAGACTCTGAAATAGGCTCCAGGCTCTGAGCTGGCAGTCAGCACAGAGCCCGACGCGGGGCTCGAACCCACGAACCGCGAGATCATGACCTAAGTGAAAGTCGGACGCTTAACCGACTAAGCCACCCAGGCGCCCCTAAAAAGTTTTTAAAGACTGAACCTGAGGCTCACCTTAAAGACCCTTTATGATTTCAAGTTAAATGAAATATTTTGTGTGTTAACATATTTAATTCAGTGGGCTCTCCCCACCCCAACTTCACAATAAAGACTTTGGTAAAAGAGCCTATACTTGAGAAAGCATCTAAAAAACAAAAAGGAGTTAACATTACGTGCTCTACGTGCTCTGATTAAGCTCTACGTGCTCTGATTAAATAATCGAACCAAACAAGAAGGAAATTACTTACAAACAACCCTTTGAGGATCATAATTTACAGAAGTAGAAAGTACGGGTGAAGAGGTTAAGGAAGTTGCCTGAAGACATACAATTAGTAGTCCGTCAGAGGAAGTAGCTGAGGCAGGTTTAGAAGCCAATTCTATCTGGCTCTAAAGTTAATGTTCTTCCTTCCATCACATGCTACTGAGCAATTTCCCACTGGATTTGCAAGACCCTCTTTTTCCATATCACAGAGTTGAAATCTGAAGCAAATGCACAAGATAAAATTATTCTTAATTCAGAATACATTGCAAATATTTTTGGAAATCTTTATTTTAAAATAGCAACACTCTACAGCAGTGCTTCTCGAAAGGATAAATTTGCTTTCCGGGGGATATTTGTCAATGTCTGGAGGCACTTTTGACTGTTTTGACTAAGGGGAGAGAGGGCTTGCTACCAGCATCTAGATGTAGGAGCGAGAAATATTGTTTAGGTAACTTACCATGCACAGGACAGTGCCCTCCGGCAAAGAATTGTCCACCCCCAAATGTCAATAGTCCCAGGACTGAAAAACCCTGATTTAGGGGCTTCTGCTTTGTGACAAGTGAAACGGTTTAACTCACTTTCCTGTTGTGGACAAATTTTATAAATCAATAACATGTAAGCTAATATTTTTTTAAAACACTGAAAAGACATTGAAGAATCATGGGATCAAAATCCAAATGAAGGAAATATTCCAGAGAGGTTAGTGCACCAAACACAACTGTCCTGGCCCCCGGGGGCATTTGCTGATAAACGAGAGCTACATGCAAGGCTCTGGTTCTGGTGGCTTTTCAGGAAGAAGGAAACAAATTCCAGGGGCCGCTTAACATAGAGATGCAGTTGGGTTCTCATCCAGCTTAGTCTGGGAGTTAAAGATCTACACCCGAGGTTGCTCTGAACTAGACATTAATCAGCTCGTAGGCAGACCTGCAGCCCAGAGTTGTATCTTCTTTAGCTTTAGTTTTTCTTTCCCACCAGATGAGTACTGTCTTGGAGATACCTGGTGGGAACAAATGAAAATTCTCTCTTCAACAAATTGCAGTTATATTAGGCCTCAAAGTTCCTCAGAAGTATTTTTTTTTTCAACTACAATGACCATCACACCTTCGAAAATAACCTGGCATATTAATAACCAATGCCCATAATAAGATGCTCTCATGATAACAAAGAACAGAAGCCCTAATGTGTTAGGAGAACTAGACACGAGCCCAAGACTACTGTGCTCACCGTGGGTGGTGGGCATTCCCCCAGGCTGCCCTATGAGGCTCTATTCTGCTTCTAGCACACACGAGAATGACACTCCTTTACCTCTTGAAATTAGGACTGGCCATTTACCAGTCATACCACATGATGGTATGATTTGGGCACCAGAAATTGTACCCAGAAATTACCCAGTTCCACTTCATTCCAAAAATTCCCATGATTTCCTGCAATACTTAACACTTTGGCGTCAATGTGCGACACACTGACCAGGTCGAGTGACTGTGGAGAAGGACTCTTGTTCTCAGGTTGCTGAAATGCTTGCTTAAGTGCAGGACTCTGCTCTCGGCCTCAACGATAGCCTCAGTCTATCTCCACGCACTTAGCTCATCTGCCTTGCTGACTCTCCAAATGAACCTGATGTGTCTAAATTATCAGTGACTAGAGGGTCCAGATACCAACTTAATGCACCACTTAGATATTTATATTTGTTTCTTATCTCCCCAAACAGTGTGTGACTCCTTGATGGAGGAAACTACTCCTGGTCTGGACCATTTCTCTTGTCATTCCTGGTCCAGGATACAGTACATAGCAGGCAGTATCCATCAGTGGCGGGAGTTGGGGGGCGGTGAACAAATCCTGAAAGAAGCCATCACACAATATCCCCAAGGATAATAGCAACTTAGCCTTTGGGTAAATACCTGTGAGGTGCTCTCTTATGACTGAAACAAAAGATACAGTTTTAGGACCTCAAATATGTGCACATCAATAGAGATTAAAGAAAGCAGACTTTATACAACCCCAGACAATCTTGAGTCTTTTGCTGTTAGGGAGAAGGTCTTTGCCACTTATGGACATTGTTTAGATGATAACATTCTATAAAAAGTAGCCTTAAGCCAGGCCCAACTTAGATCTCTGTAGAAAAGAGAATTCCATAAACAGAACTGGAAATGGCTTCTGCTTTGTGTGACCTTGCTTGTCCAGGGACACACTGCTCTCTGTGAGGTGTAGAGAGACCACTTAGGGCAAGAAAACAGACGTCGTCTCTTGAAGTTGTGTAACTGTGAAGTCCACCTCAGAAATGTTAGCTCTTTGGTGAATCTTCCCTTTTGAAACACCAAATTTTTATTGAGAGACTTGTGTAGCTGATCTCTTTCATGTGAACCTCCTCTTTTTTAATAGTGACTTATTATGTAATTTAATGTGCTGAATGTATTAATTATATGGGGCTTTGTTCATCTTGAACCATAGGAGGCCACCGTGCTTGAATAATTGATGCTTGGTAGCAAGAATTATGAGTTAACCTTATATGTAATTATTATATGTAATTGATACCTCAAAACACAGATATTAAGTTTGACTCCTTCTTTCTTTTCACAGATAGGGAAATGCTGCATCGTTTGTAGGATGGAGATCCCCCCTTCAGGGTGTATGCTGGAATAAGGCCCCGATAGACACAGAGCTCCAGGGAAGAAGAGCTCCCCGTTGTAAGATGAACACAACATCTTTTGTTGCAAGTC
>NW_027532420.1:1010438-1018227 GCF_008692635.1 Crocuta crocuta | reverse complement strand
CACCCGGGGGGGGGGGGGGAGGAGACAATAATAATGGAGAAAAACAAGAGCTCCTTGCCAAGGGCAGCTTCAAAGTTGACTTGCTTCCAAGGTCACCAATGCATATATAATCTGTGTTATCTGTTCCTTTCCAGGAGGACTATCTAGAACAAAGTAAAAGGCAGTAACCAGACTTGGATTCCTAGGTCTCTCGAATGATGAAAGTTTGGAAAAGGTTATTAGTTTCTATTTTTTTCCTTAAATTCATCTAAGACACCTCTGTATTTATTTTCTACAGCTGTTGTAACATAGTACCACAAACTTGGTGGCTTAAAACAAAACAAAAAATTATATTGAGCAGTGTCCTAGAGACTAGAAATCCAAAACCAATGGGTGGTGGCCGTGCTCTGTCGGAGGCTCCAAGAGAGGATCCTTTCGCGTCTTCCTTGCTGCTGGTGGTGCCTGGTGTTCCTGGCTTCTGGCAACGTTACTCCAATCCATGCCTCTCTCTTTTTTTTTTTTCTTTCAAAGTTTTTATTTATTTCTGAGAGAGAGAGACAGCGTGAGGAGGGAAGGGTCAGAGAGAGAGGGAGACACAGAATCTGAAACAGGCTCCAGGCTCTGAGCTGTCAGCACAGAGCCTGACGCAGGGCTTGAACCTACGAACCATGAGATCATGACCTGAGCCGAAGTTGGACGCTTAACCGACTGAGCCACCCAGGTGCCCCTCTGTGCCTCTGTCTTGATGTGGAGTTCCCTCTCTGTAGCAAAATTTCCTTCTTATAAGGACACCAGTCATGATGAAGGGCTCACACCACTCCAGTATGTCCTCACCCTAACTTCACCAATTACATCTTCAAAGACCCCATTCTCAAACTCACATTCTGCAGTCTCATGGGTTAGGATTTCAGCATTATCTTTTGGGGAGACACAATTCAACCCATAGCAACTCCCAACTAGTATCAGGGAAGAAACAGGGTGAATCACTTGGGTTCTTGCTCTGGTTTTCTCAATTAGCTGAACAACAAGCAGTCTCTCTTTGGTTTCCTCAAACAGCCGGCTCACGGCCAGCTGCAAGCACAGAAGGGCACACAATTCATGGGCCACTCATGCAAACATGAGAGTGCTTCTGTCCAATTTCTACTTGAGTAGAAAAGTTTCCTTGAAGAGACTGCTGTACCCAAAGAAACACAGGGGATAGAAACCCCAGAGATGATGGTGGCTATAAAATGGAACCAGCAGAGGATACTGTCTGCACACACAGAGCCCCTGACGTGCAAGCAGAAACAGTGTGATCTCAGCCCTGACCATTCCCACCACCTACTCACACCTTGGGGATCTCACATTATCCAGCACTGTGTAGGGTTTCCTCTGGGAATGTGTGACTAGTTCAGAGGATCCACAGCAACAGGGTCGGTTGCCTAAGCATTACAGGGAGGGGACGGGGAGGTAGTGGTGATGGACAGTGGACCATTGGAGATAATGTTCTCCCACAAAAAAAGGGAAGCCATTATCAAAGAGATTACAGGGAAAACGCCATTCACTGAGGCATGGATTGTAAGTAACTTCACTTAACTCTCACAATAAGGGTGTTTGCCTTCATGTTATACAGTTTGAGTCCTGTAATGGCCCTGGCATATATTGGTGTATCAAAATCTGTTATTTGTGGCCATTCTTTTCTCTACTGAAGCACAGTGGAGGGTGGGTGGGAGCAGAAAGATGACACATTCAATAAACCTGCTTAAAGAAAGAGGACATAGGACATGGTTTCAGAGACTTCCCCAAGTTGATGTAAAAGTCCTTTGCCACTGGGGCCAGTCAATACGCAAGATGTGCAATCACCTGCATGCCAACAATTTGCCTCTCCTTATGGCTCTTTTTCAAGTGATCTCTCTGTAGTTCTTTTTAACTTCATTTAAATCTCTCTCTCTCTCTCTCTCTCTCTCTCTCTCTCTTTTAAATGCCATTTACTTTTTCTCTGCTGGAGAATCATTTTAAATCCACCCACTCATCTATCCACATTTTGGACAAGTTACATGGAAACTTCCTCCTTAGCCACATACAAAGTCCATTTGTGCTATTCCAGTTCTGAAGAGAAAATATATCTACTCTCTTTTCCTAGAACAAAAAAGAATAGGAAAAACTGAGCAAGTGTGGTAAAAGGTATTTTAACTTATCATGAATGAGAAATGTTGGAAATGCTTTCAAGTGAGAGAGCACAGAAGGGACATGTTACTTGCCAGGTCACATTTAAACATAGTTCATACCTATAGGACTATCCAAGTTGTCACTGACCTTGGCAACAAGGCAAGAGTAACATTTTTTAAAGGATAAAATGTTCTTGAAAAATATCCCAGAAGAACGAGATGGATCCCCACTTTTTTTTCACCACTCCCCATGGTACTTTGCCTATGTTTTGTTCCTCAGCCAAGAAACAGGGAGTCTTATAAAAGAAAGGTAGGAAAAATGCCATCCTTGACTCTATTTCCATGTCTTGGATTACTGTTAATACTTAATAGAGACATCATGGAAATAATCTTCTGAAAATGTGTATTTTACTTCTCTTGAGGTTGAATGTCAGGAAAAGACTGTAGATAGAAAACAGAACAAGCCACAAAATTCTGAGCTTAACCCACTGGGAGCAAACTTTTGTTTGTGTTTGTTTATTTTACTTTTTAATGTTTACTTTTTGTGAGAGAGAGAGAGACAGAGACAGAGCATGGGCGGGGGTGGGAGGAGGAGGGTGCAGACAGAGAGGGAGACAAAGAATCTGATGGAGGCTCTAGGCTTTGAGCTGTCAGCACAGAGCCTGACACAGGGCTGAACTCATGAACTGTGAGATCATGATCTGAGGCAAAGTCAGATGATTAACCAACTGAGCCACCCAAGGGGCCCTGCATTTGTTTATCTTAATGTCATTGATCCACAGACCCATCTTGTTCACAAGACAAGATTTGATGAAATAAAATAAATGAATGATTAGTTCAATTAAATAATTAATGAATACAGAGAAATAGGAACATATAAAAAGTATAAGTATTTTAATGTTATAATTTTCCCTTCTTTGTAGATTATGTTCTAAATTTGAGGGGTTGAAATCTAATATCTTAAGTGAATTCATGGCAATCTTAGATCTTAGATTGTGGTAGCATTGTAAAATATCCTAAAAAAATAAACACTGAGAAATTATATGGTCCCCATAGAATTTTTTAGGGTGAAAATTTCTTTTTGAAGTTCAGAAAATCACATGAGTCTCATCAATTTGATTTCTTTGGATCCTTGCTGAAGTAGTCACTTCCATTAATTAAAAAAATTTTTTTGTCATGTCTTGCTCAAGCAAGATTTTATGGCTAATAATGCAATTAGTGGCCACCAAATGATAGCTACACTAAGAACTGCCAAGTTATTCAGAATGAATAATCACAAAAGGGTGTTTGATTAAATGAAGCCAGTTGACTGAAAGGAAAAGACAAAAAAGAATAAAGTGGAGAGATGCTATTTTGATTATATGGGTAATTGAGATACCCATCTGATCTCAACAAGTAGAGAATTCACCTCATTATTGCCATCCAAGACAGGTGAATAAAAGATGGGAGAGCTTATGCTAATGAGCTTTGGTTTGTTGTTGTTTTTTTTTTTTCCAATGAAGAGAGACAGATTCTTGAAATGCATCATCTAGGTGTCCTACAGAATACCTTCAGTCCAACAATTTATTGAACAACTATTTGTTGTGTCAGGCATGGTGGTGCAAGCGGCTAAGAAGCTAAAGTGAAGACAACAAAGTCTGTGATTTCACGGAGCTTCTGTTTGACTGAGTGAACAAAGCCTACCATCTCTCTGTGAAGTTCTAATGCACCACAGATAAAGATTCTAGAAGATTCCCAAAGGGAAAGTATATAACAAAAGGATAATAATCTCATTGTCTTCCAGATTCTTTTCAACAGCCTTCAAATACTTGACGATATTAGAGAAATACCATCAACATTCTGAGGAAAAATCATTTTGAACTAAGAATTCTATGCCCAGCTAAAATAGCACTGAAAGATGAGCTCTGCCTTCAGAACTGCACAGGAACTCAAGATTTCCAGAAACACTCCTTTGTTCCTGCTGTCTTCCTTCAGTCTGAAGGCTTTCCTATGCTGGTCCCTAGAACTTCCCTGAAAAAGATGCCATAGCATCTTGTGTCCTTTCCTATATTAAAACACAGTCTCATTTTTAGGTATCAAAATGTTAAGTCTCACAGTTTTGTGTCACACCCAGAATTTTCTGGCCCACACCCCACTCCTCCACTGCCTTCACCCCCACTTCTCCACCAATTCAGCTCTGACTCAGGTGGATTTAGAGGGCAGGTGGGGAGCAATGTCCCTTTTTCTCTCTCCGGCCATTCTTCCTCCTGTGCCCAAAACTCCTGCGCTTTTGAAAACTCCAAGTTGAGTAAAGGAAAACTAAGTGGGGTGATACTGTCTGGTAACAATAGATGTTGCTTCCTGATTGCGGCAGACTGTTTCTCACATTAATTAAAGTAACAACATTTATGTGTGTTTTGAGGAAGAGAACCAGAAAGTGACTTTTGTTCCATGAGCTGCACTGAATTGTTCTGGTTCACCTGCACAGTATATCAGAGCACCAGCAGATTCTGGTCCTGGGCTTTACAGTCTGGAAGAACTTCATATTTGTACTCACTGGCCCTGCACATTCCTGTGAAAGGGGCAGACCAGATCCTGTTGTTTCTGTATTATATATTAAACCAGCTTTCAACTGGTTTCAGCTGGTTTTATGATCTGCCAACAGCCACAGGTAAATACAGAGCAGAAGTTTAGCTCTGCACGTTTGCACTGCAAATTGTTCTTTCTGTTTCACAAAATTTCCCTCTTTTCACCTCATAGATCAGTATTCATAGGTCATATGTCAATATCAGTGACTATCATATCAGTATTTTCCTTCATTCAGTGTATTAGTAAATCTCTAAGTGGGTTTACCAGTTACACTCAAATTCAAGAGAAAAGAAAACATTACTCTCTGCTGTCTTTTTTCCTTCGTGGTTTGAAGAAATGCCTGAAAACTTCTTACAGAAGCACTAGAGCATGGCATGTTCATCTAAGTACAAAATGTGCTTTATATAGCAAGTACAAGTACAACAATGCCCAGGACGTAACAAGTCTTTCACCTAAATGTGAACTCCAAGGAATTACATGTTTTGGTTTCTTATTCAGTGCATATTTGAGTAATGATATTTATTATGTGCATAAAGCAGTGTTCTTTACAGGAGTGATTCACTCAATCTTCACAACAACCTATGAGGCACAATTGCCCCTCCCAACTCACAGATAAAAGAACTGAACAGAGGCATAAAGAAGATAAGTAACTTTTCCCACGTCACACAGCTTGAACCCAGTCAACCTGGCATCTACTCTGAACTGGTTCCATTTTGTCAGATTCATGTTTTGCTAAGACTAGATCTATATCTATATGTTAAATCGGACAGTTAGGAAAACTTGCTAACTCATCTGACTTGCTGATGGATTATTGAGGGGCCCTGTGAAACCACGAAATGAACTTGGTCTTTCAAAAGGGGTTACATCACCAGCCTCCCTGCATCATCGCCCCCTTTTCATATTTGCACCTACTGCCCGAAATGCACAGAAACAGAGCCTATGAGTCAAAAGAATCTGAGACATTATTCAACCCAATATCACCCCATTATAGGAAGCTGTACTCTAACTTTCCCATAGCATCTGGCTGCTGCTATGGGACTCTGGAAAGAGGGAGATCCCTCATCGTGGAGGAAGACTATCCCATGGTGAGACCGTGCTACTTGTTGAAAAAACATCCTTATAATGAGTCATCATTTTCTTCACTATAACTTCTACTCCTCTTCCTAGTTCTGCTATGAAAACATGAAAATAAGCACAATCTCATTGCAACATAACAATTCCACAAATGGAAGCATGGGAGGGCCTGACTTCCAGGCCTGTTCATTTTCCTATGAACACACCAAGTGCAATCCTCAATATCTGCAATGTTCAATGATCACAGTTGTCCAGACATGACAAGAACTGCTTTGTACAAAGTAATGCCTCACTCTTCCCTGCATAATTCTTTGTATGTGGTCCTCAATTCATGATATTTTTATGTGTATAAAGCAGTGTTCTTTACATGACTGACTCACTCAATCTTCACAACAACCTATGAGGTACCATTGCCCCTCCCAACTCACAGATAAGAGGTCCTCATTAAGGTCCTCATTAAGCTGAATTAGTTATCTTGGTGGCCACAATCTGCCACTGACTAATGTTGATCTCAGAGGGTGGTTTTTAGAACGAAATGACTTTGTGACTTATAACGAATTAGCTCAGTGTCTAACACACAGGAAATACTCAATAACTGGTAACTAGTTTTATTATGACCTAAATTGCATAATTTAGAATTTGACTCATTATTTCATCAAGATGATTCTCCAACATATTAATTTTTCCTGACATTCTGTCATTCTGAAGTATTATAAGTATGCCTTTATATGGCTGCATCTGAGCCGACAACTAAGACACTGAATATGTCAGAGCCAGTGACAAAGCACAATGACCTGCTCTCAGGAGGGTCCTCTCAGTACAAGCATCGGTGGTTAATGGGGCTTTCATTTCATATGCGTTCATGTCTAAGTGAGAAAGAGAAACATCCTATAAAGAGAGAGGACAAGATGCCATAGAGGGAGGACTTGGCTTTGGGTGGAACTTCTAGAAGAGCCGACCCTCCCTCACACTGCTCTGGCTCTAACAGTTCACTGATATCAGCATGTGTGTGTGTGTGCATGTGTGTATGCGTGTGCACATGTGTGTATGTGCACATATCAGACAGCGAAACATACTGAAAACAAATGAGCTAAGGTTCAACTCAAGAAGGTAAACAATGAGCAACAGAATAAACATAAAGGAAAGGGAAACAGTAAAGACAGAAAGCAAGAAAATGGAATAAAAGGAATGACAACTGAATTGGTTTTTTGAAAACAACAAAAATAGGCTGAATCCAAATACAACAGATTAAGAAATAATTGCAAGATTAAAAAGAGAGAGAGGGGGGTCCCTGGGTGGTACAGTCAATTGAGTGTCTGACTCTTGATTTCAGGCAAGGTCATGGTCCCAGGGTGGTGGGATTGAGCCCTGCGTTGGGCTCTGCACTGAGCATAGAGCCTGCTTAATATTCCTCTCCCACTTTCTCCCTCTGTCCCTCTCCCCTATTCATGTGCTCTCTCTCTCCCCTTCTCTCTCTCCATTGGAGATATATATGCATTAAATATATATAATATATACACACACATATATATATACACACACATTATATATATATAATATATACATATTTCCTCCTTTTCTATATATAAAGACAGAAAGAGAGAGAATATATATAGAGAGAGATAAAGTATAAATATATAGAGAAAATAAAAAATATAATTAAAAATAGAACAAATATTAAAATAATACTTGTTTTTGCTGCAGCCACCCAGCTTGTGAAGCCCACATTGATGCCTTTCCTACTCACATTCCCAAGGTCACTCCTTCAAGAATCAAGGTAAGCAAGATCCACATCTTCTTTGGCTGCCAGGGGAGGGGAGAAAGGAAGGGTGTGTCTTTGGAAGCTGCTTCTCACCTAGTTTTACAATCTCGGGTGGGGGGGTTCCCGAAATGAGGAGAGAGTGTGTAGCACAGAATGGGGATGTCAAATATCTACTACCCTTTCTTTTTGACAGCTCAATATCCACATATGTAATTTATCTCATATTTGTACTAAAAAAAAAAAAAAAAGGTCCTGCCTT